>NC_091199.1:12563925-12611425 GCF_040958095.1 Procambarus clarkii | reverse complement strand
ATAGCTGGTTTATTGATATCCTTTCAAATTCTCTTGAATTTGAAAGCCACACACACACACACACACACACACACACACACACACACACACACACACACACACACACACACACACACACACACACACACACACACACACTATTTTTAAATAACAAAGATATACTGTAAGAAAACTCCAACCAGCCTTATTGCTGAAACAATGAAAACGATAAAACTAAACTTTACTCATGATCACAATCTAGTATACATACATCATACATGGGGGGGGGGGGAGGCAGAGAGATCATCATCCTCGCCACTTAAAACCTGTTTGGAAGCAACACGGCCGCCAATGCTAAGAAAAAGCGCCACATGAAGAGAAACTTAACTAATTACATTTCGCTCATATGTCTACGAAATTCCCTTTCGACTTGTATGTCCTCTCAATATAGACAATCAACAAGTAGAGGACAAAGTAGTTACAGGGTGGGACGACTGTTTAGTATTATATAAATAGTCTTGGCTTCGACGAACAAAGCTACGCTAGCAGAGTTGAAACTAAACTACTGGATACATTTACCACTAAATTATGCAAGTCCCTTCCAAAATAAACTTCAGTTTTGGAACGTGCTGATCAAATGTGCTTTGATTAAAGTCAGTTGACATGGGTCCATGTCATGTATTCACTTGAGTTAAATAACAGCTGCGTCTGGGTACAAGTGACAGCATGAAGAACCCATGAGGTGTTCTTCCTGTTGTGAGGGAAGAACATGCTGCTATAGCAGTATGTTCTTCCTGTAGTGAGAGAAGAACATGCTGCTATAGCAGTATGTTCACTCACAGTTTAAGTGACGCTGACCAATAAATTCTTCCCAAGGGGCAAAATTTAATCACAAGCATCAAACAAGTTTCTGAAGACAAAGCAAGGCAAACAAATTAAACTCTGAGTGAACTCTATGCAAATTGAGTGTCAACTGATGTAAACGTCGATAACGGAGACAGACGTGGAATAATAAGGGGTGATGTTGAGCAAGGAACATCATACCGGAGCAGAGCGTGGTGTCAGGGAACACTCTCAGTCAACACTTGGCCCGTGTGTGTGTCTCTCCCGTGACGGCCCAGACCTTGACGAAACACTGCTTGACAGTCTCTGCCAGCGGGAAGTAGTGAGATTGGCTAAAGGCATAACAAGAGATTTTTTTGTATATATTTTCTACCACAGACGTGTCTATATATTTACAAAACTACCCAGCATACATACATCATCTTCTGTCCTCCATGCACAGGGTTAGATATCTTTTAAATATAAGGTAAAGCCAGTTACTTGGCACTATCACAGACGGTGAAATTGTTGTGTGTGCTTTTACAATCTTAACCAGCACTAACTTCACGTAGTGAAGTTAGAGAGCTGCCACAGTACAGAATGTTACTGAGCATTCAACCACATGAGGTGATCAGAGTACTTTTACAAGGTTAACGCCAGCATAGATGTATTCTGGTGCCACGGGCTGTCACGGGCTGCTTCCTGGGGTGGAGGCCTGGTCGAAGACCGGGCCGCGGGGACACTAAAGCCCCGAAATCATCTCAAGATAACCTCAAGATATGGTGTGTCGTGGAGGGGGGGGGGCCCGGAGGGGTCAACACATTCCAAAGTTGCCCTCTCCTGAACTCTTCCTCCACTCCATATAAACAAACATTAGCCTTGTTCTTGCTTGTTTATCTTTACTCCTCTCCCACCGCCCTCAGCCAGTGAACCCCTTCCACTCGCACCCTCAGCCAGTGAACCCCTTCCACTCCCACCCTCAGCCAGTGAACCCCTTCCACTCCCACCCTCAGCCAGTGAACCCCTTCCACTCGCACCCTCAGCCAGTGAACCCCTTCCACTCGCACCCTCAGCCAGTGAACCCCTTCCACTCCCACCCTCAGCCAGTGAACCCCTTCCACTCCCACCCTCAGCCAGTGAACCCCTTCCACTCGCACCCTCAGCCAGTGAACCCCTTCCACTCGCACCCTCAGCCAGTGAACCCCTTCCACTCCCACCCTCAGCCAGTGAACCCCTTCCACTCCCACCCTCAGCCAGTGAACCCCTTCCACTCCCACCCTCAGCCAGTGAACCCCTTCCACTCGCACCCTCAGCCAGTGAACCCCTTCCACCCCCACCCTCAGCCAGTGAACCCCTTCCACTCCCACCCTCAGCCAGTGAACCCCTTCCACTCCCACCCTCAGCCAGTGAACCCCTTCCACTCCCACCCTCAGCCAGTGAACCCCTTCCACTCCCACCCTCAGCCAGTGAACCCCTTCCACTCGCACCCTCAGCCAGTGAACCCCTTCCACTCGCACCCTCAGCCAGTGAACCCCTTCCACTCCCACCCTCAGCCAGTGAACCCCTTCCACTCCCACCCTCAGCCAGTGAACCCCTTCCACTCGCACCCTCAGCCAGTGAACCCCTTCCACTCGCACCCTCAGCCAGTGAACCCCTTCCACTCGCACCCTCAGCCAGTGAACCCCTTCCACTCGCACCCTCAGCCAGTGAACCCCTTCCACTCCCACCCTCAGCCAGTGAACCCCTTCCACTCCCACCCTCAGCCAGTGAACCCCTTCCACTCCCACCCTCAGCCAGTGAACCCCTTCCACTCCCACCCTCAGCCAGTGAACCCCTTCCACTCGCACCCTCAGCCAGTGAACCCCTTCCACTCGCACCCTCAGCCAGTGAACCCCTTCCACTCGCACCCTCAGCCAGTGAACCCCTTCCACTCCCACCCTCAGCCAGTGAACCCCTTCCACTCCCACCCTCAGCCAGTGAACCCCTTCCACTCCCACCCTCAGCCAGTGAACCCCTTCCACTCCCACCCTCAGCCAGTGAACCCCTTCCACTCCCACCCTCAGCCAGTGAACCCCTTCCACTCCCACCCTCAGCCAGTGAACCCCTTCCACTCCCACCCTCAGCCAGTGAACCCCTTCCACTCCCACCCTCAGCCAGTGAACCCCTTCCACTCCCACCCTCAGCCAGTGAACCCCTTCCACTCCCACCCTCAGCCAGTGAACCCCTTCCACTCCCACCCTCAGCCAGTGAACCCCTTCCACTCCCACCCTCAGCCAGTCCAGTGAACCTCTTCCACCCCCCCCTCAGCCAGTGAACCCCTTCCACTCCCACCCTCAGCCAGTCCAGTGAACCTCTTCCACCCCCACCCTCAGCCAGTGAACCCCTTCCACTCCCACCCTCAGCCAGTCCAGTGAACCTCTTCCACCCCCACCCTCAGCCAGTGAACCCCTTCCACTCCCACCCTCAGCCAGTCCAGTGAACCTCTTCCACCCCCACCCTCAGCCAGTGAACCCCTTCCACTCCCACCCTCAGCCAGTCCAGTGAACCCCTTCCACTCCCACCCTCAGCCAGTCCAGTGAACCCCTTCCACTCCCACCCTCAGCCAGTCCAGTGAACCTCTTCCACCCCCACCCTCAGCCAGTGAACCCCTTCCACTCCCACCCTCAGCCAGTCCAGTGAACCCTCCTGTGTTCTACCCTTGTCGGGGTTCCGGGGGTAAACGCGGCCCGGTCCCCAATTATGCCTCCTGATTGGTGGTCTGGTCAACCCAACCCATCCTCCGAATTGACAGTACGGTTTAATTCTAAGTGTAATAAGTACATTTCCTTACTGTCATACATAGTACATAATTGCACTTATGGGCTGTTACATTTACCTGCCAGTTATGCCCCTTATGTGTAGTGGAAGCGTGTTGAACAGTCTCGGGCCTCTGATGTTGATAGTTCTCTCTTGAACACTGTGAGGGGTCGGCCAGTTATGCCCCTTATGTGTAGTGGAAGCGTGTTGAACAGTCTCGGGCCTCTGATGTTGATAGTTCTCTCTTGAACACTGTGAGGGGTCGGCCAGTTATGTCCCTTATGTGTAGTGGAAGCGTGTTGAACAGTCTCGGGCCTCTGATGTTGATAGTTCTCTCTTGAACACTGTGAGGGGTCGGCCAGTTATGTCCCTTATGTGTAGTGGAAGCGTGTTGAACAGTCTCGGGCCTCTGATGTTGATAGTTCTCTCTTGAACACTGTGAGGGGTCTGCCAGTTATGTCCCTTATGTGTAGTGGAAGCGTGTTGAACAGTCTCGGGCCTCTGATGTTGATAGTTCTCTCTTGAACACTGTGAGGGGTCGGCCAGTTATGTCTCTTATGTGTAGTGGAAGCGTGTTGAACAGTCTCGGGCCTCTGATGTTGATAGTTCTCTCTTGAACACTGTGAGGGGTCTGCCAGTTATGTCCCTTATGTGTAGTGGAAGCGTGTTGAACAGTCTCGGGCCTCTGATGTTGATAGTTCTCTCTTGAACACTGTGAGGGGTCGGCCAGTTATGTCCCTTATGTGTAGTGGAAGCGTGTTGAACAGTCTCGGGCCTTTGTTAAGAGTTCTCACCCACAGTACCCAATCCACCTCTGTTTTTCAATGGGGGCTGTTTTCCACATCCTGCCATACCTCCTGGTCTCGTGTGATGTTATTTGCGTGACGTTATTTTGCTTTGGAACGTCAGAACAGGTAAAACTATATCTTAGTTGCACAAGACACTGTCTCTTAGGATTATCTTTAAAACGGGAACAACTAAGTAAAGAACTTTACTTTATTGTTCCCGTGTATTACATTACACACACAGATCGTATTACATTTTTTTTTTTTGCATTTCTTGCTAAGTAATTTTATGGAGACACCACATTCTCCGTAACTAAAGGCCTCTTCCACATGGGTTCCATGTTTGCTTCCAGAACCCAACCACTTCCGTACTAATTTATGCTGTATATCTACTCAGCTTAGTTTACTCTGCTGACGTGTGTGCAGCTAGGCGAGGAAGCAGCGTCCAACCGGTGACAGTAGACGGTATTTTTAACTTGATCACAGCTGATCCCAAATACCAGGTACAATCCAGGTATTTCATTTACGAAGCAGTAACGTGTTGGATGAAGGCATCAACCTTAAGGATGATAGCTTATACTTTAGATATTTTCAAGCGTGCCTGTTCCTTGCGCCGGCAAGAAATAATGGGCAGAGTTTCTTTCACCCGATGCCCATGTTACCTAGCAGTAAAATAGGTACCTGGGTGTTAGTCAGCTGCTACGGGCTGCTTCCTGGGGGTGGAGGCCTGGTCGAGGACCGGGCCGCGGGGACACTAAGCCCCGAAATCATCTCATGATAACCTCAAGATAAGAAGAAGTGACTTAGGATGATTTTTTTTAATTTATCCACATTCACTTTTCCATAACCCGCTATGCAACGAACCCAAAATGTTTCTTGATCAAAAGATTGTGAACATGATTGAAGGTACTGTGGATAAGTCCTTTGACTCGCTGATTAACGACCGCTGGCGTATGTACACGAATAAAGCTCTTGTATGCATGATTAAAATTCCTGTCCACATGACTGAAACCGCTGGGTACACTATTAAATCCCTTCTGAACATGAGTAACGCTTGCCAAACCGTCCCGTTGAGGGCTCTCCCTCACAGTTACACGCTCATAAACTATCTAACAATTTATTGGAAACTTGTAATGTTGGAAACATCCAATATATAAATCAAAATAAAAACAAGGATGCATTCGCACTCAACCATGAGGTGGAATTCTCATGAATACTAATGAGTCCTTCCTACAACTGTTTTCCCTCGTGTGATCAATACCTGGGGTTAGTTTGGCATCATGCACCAGCTGGAGTGTGATCAATACCTGGGGTTAGTTTGACATCATGCACCAGCTGGAGTGTGATCAATACCTGGGGTTAGTTTGGCATCATGCACCAGCTGGAGTGTGATCAATACCTGGGGTTAGTTTGGCATCATGCACCAGCTGGAGTGTGATCAATACCTGGGGTTAGTTTGGCATCATGCACCAGCTGGAGTGTGATCAATACCTGGGGTTAGTTTGGCATCATGCACCAGCTGGAGTGTGATCAATACCTGGGGTTAGTTTGACATCATGCACCAGCTGGAGTGTGATCAATACCTGGGGTTAGTTTGACATCATGCACCAGCTCGAGTGTGATCAATACCTGGGGTTAGTTTGACATCATGCACCAGCTGGAGTGTGATCAATACCTGGGGTTAGTTTGACATCATGCACCAGCTGGAGTGTGATCAATACCTGGGGTTAGTTTGACATCATGCACCAGCTCGAGTGTGATCAATACCTGGGGTTAGTTTGACATCATGCACCAGCTGGAGTGTGATCAATACCTGGGGTTAGTTTGACATCATGCACCAGCTGGAGTGGGGGAATAGTCAGTCACACATCAAAGAAAATAGTAATCTCTTATGTGGTTTTCTCTACAGAAACAAATACACTGGTTGAAAATCTTTCCATTACAATATATATATATATATATATATATATATATATATATATATATATATATATATATATATATATATATATATATATATATATGTCGTACCTAGTAGCCAGAACTCACTTCTCAGCCTACTATGCAAGGCCTGATTTGCTTAATAAGCCAAGTTTTCATGAATTAATTGTTTTTCGACTACCTAACCTACCTAACCTAACCTAACCTAACTTTTTCGGCTACCTAACCTAACCTAACCTATAAAGATAGGTTAGGTTAGGTTAGGTAGGGTTGGTTAGGTTCGGTCATATATCTATTTTAATTTTATCTTCAATGAAAAACAATTGACCTCATACATAATGAAATGGGTATCTTTATCATTTCATAAGAAAAAAAATAGAAAAAATATATTAATTCAGGAAAACTTGGCTTATTAGGCAAATCGGGCCTTGCATAGTAGGCCAAAAAGTGCGTTCTGGCTACTAGGTACGACATATATATATATATATATATATATATATATATATATATATGTCGTACCTAGTAGCCAGAACTCACTTTTCAGCCTACTATTCAAGGCCCGATTTGCCTAATAAGCCAAGTTTTCCTGAATTAATATATTTACTATAATTTTTTTCTTATGAAATGATAAAGCAACCCTTTTCTCTATGTATGAGGTCAATTTTTTTTTATTGGAGTTAAAATTAACGTAGATATATGACCGAACCTAACCAACCCTACCTAACCTAACCTAACCTATATTTATAGGTAAGGTTAGGTTAGGTAGCCAAAAAAAGCTGGGTTAGGTTAGGTTAGGTAGGTTAGGTAGACGAAAAAACATTAATTCATGAAAACTTGGCTTATTAGGCAAATCGGGCCTTGAATAGTAGGCTGAGAAGTGCGTTCTGGCTATTAGGTACGACATATATATATATATATATATATATATATATATATATATATATATATATATATATATATATATATATATATATATATATGTTGTACCTAGTAGCCAGAACGTCGTACTCGGCCAACTAAGCAAGGCTTAGTTGGCCGAGTACCTAATAAGCCGAATGTCCGATTTGCCTAATAAGCCAAGTTTTCCCGAATTTATATATTTTTCAAATTTTTCTCTTATGAAATGATAAATCTGTCCATTTCATTACGTATCAGTTAATTTCTTTAAATTTGAGTTAAAACTAACGTAGATATATGCGCTTACCTAACCAACCTTACCTAACCTATCTAAACCTAATCTAACCTAACCTAATTAAACCTAACCTAAACTAACATAGCTAAGTAAATAATTTATGTTCATAATATAATAGGCTGCGAGCAGCCGCGTCCAACAGCCTGGTTGACCAGTCCAGCAACGAGGAGGCCTGGTAGACGACCGGGCCGCGGGGTCGCTGAGCCCCGGAATCACCTCAAGGTAACCTCAAGGTAGGTGGAGAAGAGGTCAAAATACGACGTTATATTAAGAGGAAGGGTTGGCTATATGGTGATGCTGGTATAGGGGCTTCTCCTAATAATTACCTTACCATATAATGAAACTTAGGCCTAGGAGGCCTGGTCGAGGACCGGGCCACGGGGACACTAAAAAGCCCCGAAATCATCTCAAGATCACCTCAAGATATAACTCAAACCACAGCGGGTATTGACTGTCACCTAAGTAGATGCGGGATTGTCATTATCCAACTAAACAATTATGTATTAGCGATAAGACCTACCATTAATGTACTGTATAATGACTTACTGTAAATATACAGCTCTTGAAATATTACATTCTCTGTAACTAGCTGGCATGTAACTATAAGGTGTGAAGGATAGAGGAAATTGTTTATGTAATAGTCAGTAGTAATGACTTATGTAATAGTCATTATGTAATAGTTAATAAATTGTTTATGTAATATCAGGTATCCAAAGGATACCTGATCAACCAGGCTGTGACTCGTACGTCAGGCTGCGAGCAGCCGCGTCCAACAGCCTGGTTGATCAGTCCGGCAACCAGGAGGCCTGGTCGACGACCGGGCCGCGGGGACGCTAAGCCCCGGAAGCACCTCAAGGTAACCTCAAGGTAGTCTTAGATGAGGTCTGATACAGACCTTTTGTGCCCTCTGTAATGCTTTTTGCGCTACCGCTCACAGGATGGGTATGGGGTTCACAATAAACTTGCCGCCTCGGGCCGCAACAATCAAATCAACCAAACACATCTTATATCGTCAGCCTTGGGCCTAGTCTCAGAGTACGACCTCCTCTTACCAACCAACCAACCAACCAACCTTCCTTCCTTCCTTCCTTCCTTCCTTCCTTCCTCGAGTTTATATTATAACTTGCACATTCACCTTTCAATATTCAGTACACATCCGAGTAAGAATACATAATCTATTAATTTAATTTCTTTACGGCCTATGTCATGTGTAGACCCAAGGTAGGCCTACGATGTGATCATCCAACACGTTTTTGCTTTGCTTTGTAAATGAAGCCTATACCTGGATTATACCTGGATGAGGTTCTGGGAGTTCTACTCCTGGTTGATACCACTCCAAGCCTGGTCCTGGGCCAGGCTTGAGTTATGAGCGTTTAGTCCACCAGGCTGTTGCTTGGAGGGGCCCACATAGCCACTACAGCCTGGTTGGTCTAGGAATTCTTGCAGAAAATTGTCCAGTTTTTTCTTGAAAACTTCCACTTTTGTTCCGGCAATATTTTTTTGTACTTGCTGGGAGGATACTGAAAACGTACGGACCTCTGATATTCACAGTGTTCTCTGATTGTGTCTGTGGCACACTCAACACAAGGCATGGCACCCCTACTCTTCACTAGCTCTATTCCGCAATTCCGGTCATGTCGTTCACTCCTGTATGTAGTTATTTTACTGTGTAGATTTGGGACCTGGCCCTCCAGTATTTTCCACGTGTATATTATTTGACATCTCTCTCGTCTCCTTTCTAGTGAGTACATTGGGAGAGTTTTGGGACAATCCCAATAATTTTGGGGCTTTACGTGTCCATGCGTGCCGTATCTGTTCTCTGTATTTCTTCCATTTCATTAATCTCTCCTACTGGCTTGGCGCTTTCCCCTGATAATTGCCGCCCTCCTACTCTGCAGAGGAAAGTGAGAATTAAGGAGTACTCAAAGAGGGACAGCACCAGTGATTTGAATAGCCTCTCTTATTAAGAAAAACATATAATTAAACTCATACGAAAAAACTTTGTAATATATAAAAAAGCGTAGCGCAGTAACACTGTAGTAGAAGGCAATAAGATGCAGTCAATATGCCAGAACCTGTTGCAGCCAGCCTTACCTACCGTGTGAGAGATGGAGGGTCCCCCAACACCTGTTGCTCCCGTGTATGGTAACATCATTCCCTGTCGTTGTGACCCCCTCACTCATCACTCCTCCACTCACACAAGATTTATATCTTTTCCCACTCTTCTGGGTCAGGCCAGGCTACCGAGGACTGTCTGAGTCCTTGCTGTACGAACAGTTAATCAGCTGTGAGCCTAAGCTCACCTGTTGGTTGATCAGTTAACAGTTTACCTGAAACAGATTTCAAGGATGTGTATATCTGGGATATACACATCCATCCTATATCCTGGGATATACAGGCTGAGTTCTGGGATCCCGGCCTTAGTGAAGGCTCTGGTGGTAATAACCCACTTAAAAACTCTCGGTGGTCTTTAGACCTACATGTGTGTCCACCACGAGACCGTGGAACTATATGTAGACCTCAGCGCTCTGAAGAGAGCGACCCTAAATTCGATTTCAAGACAGGACAAGTGACCTTCTTGGAAGATGATGAAGACCCGACAGGAACACCAATACCACCGCTGTCATTTGGGAAGTACATGCGAATACCTCGTGGCCAAGACACCACCAAGCAACAGTGAACTTACTTCTCACCACCTCAATAAGGAAGACGCCTCCTCCAAGCCAGACAGACCACCTCAAGTGAACCAGGACGACATCACTCTGCCCCACCACTAGCCTCCTGCCGCTTAAGAAGAACCCAAGCTACAGGCTTTGACTGAAAAAACATCTCCAATCCACGGTGGACGGGCCACCGAACTTTCAAGCTTCCTCTCTCCACATCCAAATCCTCTTCCAAGAATTTCATCGCCCCATCCTTCTTCCTTCCACATCCATCCTTTCCAAGCTCTTTGGAAATCAAAGCTAAAGACCTACATGGTTATCTAAAGTTCAGTTTATCTTGCACTTGACAGCTAAGCTCCATTTAGATTGAGCAGTTCAGTTTTGGTCACTAACGGCCTAGGCTACCTTAGACTACAATAGGAAGTTTGCAGAGAATGATGATAAAAGGTAATCCCGAGAAGTAGTGATCATTAATATGAAGAGGTTATCTTGAGATGATTTCGGGGCTTTTTAGTGTCCCCGCGGCCCGGTCCTCGACCAGGCCTTCACCCCCAGGAAGCAGCCCGTGACAGCTGACTAACACCCAGGTTCCTATTTTACTGCTAGGTAACAGGGGCATAGGGTGAAAGAAACTCTGCCCATTGTTTCTCGCCGGCGCCTGGGATCGAACCCAGGACCACAGGATCACAAGTCCAGCGTGCTGTCCGCTCGGCCGACCGGCTCCCCACCCACTGGTTAGCAAAGCTTAATTCCTAAACCTAATTTGTATTCTCTAGATATGTGAAAAATAACGAGGAAAATTAATTGAAGGTAATGTAACTACGAGGAGGAGGAATTAGGCCATTAGGACTACATACAAACGACTAAAATATACGAAATGATTTAAGGGTATAACGAGGGGAATATTACTAAGAATGCCAAACAAATAAACTGATACAAACTAGGTAAGTTTATATTCAGAAAAGATCTGGGTAGCTTATATAGCCTAGGCCTTCTGTAAATTCCTCTGTAGTCATAAGGGCTTTACCTGATAGTTCCCGTCCTTCTCTCGATCGATTGATTGATTGATAAAGATTAAGCCACCCAAGAGGTGGCACGGGCATGAATAGCCCGTAAGTGGTGGCCCTTTTGAACCATTACCAGTATCAAGAGCTGATACTGGAGATCTGTGGAGGCGCGACTGCACCCTGGTTGATACCTGGTTGATGGGGTTCTGGGAGTTCTTCTACTCCCCAAGCCCGGCCCGAGGCCAGGCTCCACTTGTGAGAGTTTGGTCCACCAGGCTGTTGCTTGGAGCGGCCCGCAGGCCCACATACCCACCACAGCCCGGCTGATCCGGAACTTCTCTAGAAAACCGTCCAGTTTTCTCTTCAAGATGTCCACGGTTGTTCCGGCAATATTTCTTATGTTCGCTGGGAGGACGTTGAACAACCGCGGACCTCTGATGTTTATACAGTGTTCTCTGATTGTGCCTATGGCACCTCTGCTCTTTACTGGTTGCGTGACGGGAGATGTCTCCCGGACCAAATGGTCTTCCCTCTCTCTGTTCTCATGTCCTTATATACCTGCCTAAGTAAAGGGTCTCTGAACTGACCGCTTTACTGATGGTCATCTTCTTGAGGTTATCTTGAGATGATTTCAGGACTTAGCGTTCCCGCGGCCCGGTCCTCGACCAGGCCTCCTTTTTGTTACACACCCCCAGGAAGCAGCCCGTAGCAGTTGGTTAACTCCCAGGTACCTATTTTACTGCTAGGTAACAGGGGCATAGGGTGAAAGAAACTCTGCCCATTGTTTCTCGCCGGCGTCCGGGATCGAACCCAGGACCACAAGTCCAGTGTGCTGTCCGCTCGGCCGACCGGCTCCCTCCTTCTAGCCATTGCCAGAAACAGACTTGCCGATTGAGTATATTCAGTGCACCGGTGCCAGGCATATATATGATACCTGCTTGATTAGGTTCTGGGAGTTCTACTCCCCAAGCCCGAGTTTGGTCCACCAGGCTGTTGCTTGGAGCGGCCCGCAGGACCACATACCCACCACAGCCCGGTTGGTTCGGCACGTTTTTTTTAGAAAACAGTCTAGTTTTCTCTTGATGTCCACGGTTGTTCCGGCAATATTTCTTATACTCGCTGGGAGGACGTTGAACAACCGCGGACCTCTGATGGTTATACAGTGTTCTCTTATTGTGCCTATATGCCTGGCACCGGTCAGAAAAAAACTGGAAATATCCAACAGGTAGCCTTAACCCATGCTCAACAAACAGTGCATACAACAATGGAATATATATTATATATATACAATATATATATATATATATATATATATATATATATATATATATATATATATATATATATATATATATATATATATATATATATATATATATATATACATTTGGAAATTATCACACTGGTCAGGGAAGATTTAAAGTCTCATTTGGATACGTGTTAGGTTATGTCTGACATCCTTCCTTACTGTGAGCAACCAAAGCTGGCCCGGCAAGTCTCTCGTCCATCTGAGGCCCATGATATATAACATCAGAGAAGTGAATGGCACTACATATATTTTTTTTCGCTGTTGTAATTAAAGGTTTATTGTTGGGAGAGCGTGGGCATTTGTGCAGAAAATAAACAAAGGATATTTAAAAGTGGAATATCAACAGAGGTGGTGTGTTCTCCCCTTCAATAGTGTTGACTGAGGGGGCGTGTGCCCCCCCCTCATCAACAATGGTGAGGGGGGGGGGGATTGTGTCCTCCCCATCAGCAGTCTTGATGGGGTGGCGGCGTGTTCTTCCTGTCAATAGTGTTGATGGGGGAGAAGGGTGTATCCCACTAATATAATTGTTGTCTGGGGGGGGGGTGTTCAGCCCATCAACAGTGTTGACGGAAGTGTGTGCAAACTCTGACGTTATTGATGATGTGGTTGGGGTGGGGGGTGGGGGGGTTCTCCCATCATCATTTGAGGGGGGTGGTATGTTTTTTTTCCCCATGAACAGTGTTGATGTGGTGGTGTACTCCCCATCAACAGTATTGATGGAGTGGTGCGCTCCTCCCATCAACAGTATTGATGTAAAGGGGGGAGTAGAAGGGAAAGGATAGAATATAAGAAGGGTTCAAAAAGGGAGATGACACACAAAACTCAACTCGGAGAGATGCAGGAAAAAACAAATATAAGAGGATTCTAGGAGAAACGTCCAAGTAGTTAATTACTGTATTTCCATTTAGCCCTAGAGATTAACTCACTGACCCTCGCTAAGGGAACCAGATCTGCCCCACCGTTAGGCAACCTAATTACTTAGTCCATTATTGTATAGTGCAAAACTCCCTTCACCAGAGATATCCACTTAACACTTTTTACAATTTTCTTATATGCTAACCATTTTCAGCATATTAACATGAAGCTATCTTGTGGAGGTTCTGGAGATCACATTAGTTGACCAGCCCACCAATAAGATAGCCTTATGGTATCGAAAACCCTTGTCACATACATACATACATACATACATACATACATACATACATACATACATACATACGGCGAGAGACGTACTCTACTTTTCAGTGTATCCTACACAGTTTAGTACTTAATTATGTTCAGGGATGAAGTTTATCATAATATTTATTTCGTAGGATAAGACAGAGGAATAGGGCGCAGCAGCAGCAGAGACGGCATCCCAAGTCTCCCAGTTTGACAACAGAAGCACGAGCCACCGCTACTATCCACTCCCACCACCTACCTTGTCTACCTACCTCTATCCACACTGATCAACCTGGATCTTACCTGGAGGGGGTTCTTAGAGTTCTATTCCTCACGCCCGGCCTATAGCCAGATTTGAGTTGTGAAAATCTGCAGTCTTTGTCCACCAACCTTATTCCCAAATCCCCATTGGACTCCGACCCGTACAGACCCATAGCCCTACACCACCCATAATTTCCAAAACCAACCCCTGATAAACTGTAATGGCCCCGAATTCACCTATCACTCCTAACTAAATTGCCATCCACACTTCCGTGGAAATACACATTCCATACACCTGGGCTGTATGGGTCTCGAACCCTGGCCCCCACGTGTGTGAGGCCAAAGCTCTATCGACTAGTCTATGAGCAGTCTTAAAAAGGAAAGTTTCCAGAATCAGCATCTTGCTGCCAAACTGGAATTTGGCAATGCAGACTACTGATCACTTTGCCCTTTATGACTAATCCTCCTCCTGTGTGACGGGGACTTTTAGCGTCACGTAGCTAGGTCTTGACACACTGTACTCCCCTTCATATAGTCTAGGGTAGCTGCACACATGCAGATGTGCTTAAATGTGTTAATAAAATATATACGTGAGAGTTTCATAAGAAACAAGTTCCTGCAAGAAGTGCATGACACACCTATTACCCCAATAAAACGAGTCAAGCGAGAACACGTACAACAAAAACTCAAGTGACAAAACTAGCCAAAGAATGAGTATCTAACCAATCCTTTAATCAAGAGTTACAAGGTATATATATACAGGTTTGCACCAGAGCCTTGTCTTAGCCTAGGCAAGCGTCATTCATCAGGGCCAGGATTTATCAACCAGTTATGCATCGTCTTACGAAACCCGTGTACACCTGCGGGCCGCTGCAAGCAACAGCCTGGTGGACCAAACTCTCACAAGTCAAGCCTGGCCTCGGGCCGGGCTTGGGGAGTAGAACAACTCCCAGAACCCCATCAACCAGGTATCAACACGTTTCCTCAATCATGATGGAGTTGTTAACATCTGTTAAATAGTTTACAAGTTTCGAATCTTCACAACCCAAAGTTATTGTCATTAAGAACCTCCTAGTGCTTCGGAGCTCATAAACTAATAAATGTAAACAAAGGTGTCATTACTGAGAACAGATGTACGGGTTTCGTATGTGGACGCGGGGTCAGCAACAACATATTTTGGTCGCCAACTTAGCAGCAATGAGACACAAGGAGGCAACTCTAAACCTATAATTATGCAAACTTGACTTTTTCGGTCAGATACAAATAATTTAGATCGAGAAACCTGTGCATCAATTTCAGCCAGGTATAAACACATGTGTAATCAAAGCCTGTATACACATGAATCTCTTTGATCTAGTATTAACAATGTGATCCCTTTACAAGAGTTCATCTCCTCCCAAACGTTCACCTTTAATGGTTACGAGTCGGTAGCCAAGAATTAAAGTCAGCGGGTACACACACACTCGTGCCAGTGACTGCCATGGTGCAAGGATAAAATTCACACTTTTTATTATCACTGCACCTGAAATCTTTAGCCTATACAACAGCGATAGTAAAATTTCACTGCAATATGCATGCAAATTTTGCACAATGAATTCAACAATAGATATTTGAAATTGAATTTTAAAAAAATCTGAATTGGAAAAAATGCTCATTTCCTTTCACGTATGTTGCATCAATCAGATTCTTTTTGTTAAGCAAGCCTCGGTACCATCAATTTCCAGTGTGACTGGCCTGACGAAAATGGTGTGCCTAGTCGAGGGGAATTGAAGATGGTGATTGGGACGACAATGAAAACCAAGATATCGTTAACCACTTAGCCTCAGGTGAAACAACGTACTTTCAGGTGATTTGCAGGATCAAAGATCCCGAAGCCTAATCTCAGTCCAGACCTCTTAGTTGAATGCCTAATATGTTAGAATGAATTATCTGCTGGTAACTCCATCTTGTAATTTGTGTATATTATAAAAGCATAAGGATCTATTGTTGGATAGCCTACCCTACACTTCAATGTACCTCTTCACCAATCACTTCCTGTATCCCTTTTATATAAATATATTCCACACGGCCAGTCCGTGACCTATCCTTTTTATCAGCTTTGGTTTCACTATAGGAGCTGTTATTCTGCTAGCTTGACCTTGTTACGCGGCCCGGTCTGTGACCAGGCCTCCTTATTGGCCTGGTCAACCAGGCTGTTACAGCTACTTGCATTCTGATATTCTTTGGAGATGTTTATCAAGTTCTGGGTTAAATACCGCGAGAGGTCGGCTAGTTACACCTCTTATGTTTATGGAGTGCTGAGAAGTCTTGGACCTTTGATGTTCATAAAATTGCCTCTCAGAGTACCTGTTGCACCTCTGCTCTTCAACGGGGGTATTCTGCACAACCTGCCATGCCTTCTGGTCTCATGTGGTATTATTTCCTAGGCTAGGCTAGCGTCAAAGACCTGGAAGAAGTCATGTCGGAAGACCTTACCTTTAAAGAACACAATAAAGAACCTGTCACGACTACAAGAAAAATAAACTTAGATAACAAGGACCTTTCAAACAAGAGATACTATACCAATGATGATACTTTTCAAGACGGTAGTGCTTTCAAGAGTGGAATATAGTTGCACACTATCAGCCCCATTCAAAACTGGAGAAATTGCTGATTTGGAGAGCGTGCGAAGATCTTTTTACGATAAAATAAATTATCTAAATTACTGGGATCGCCTAAAAATTCTAAATGTGTATTCCCTAGAGTGCAGACGGGAGTGAGTGAGTGAATATCAGGGGAAAGCGCCAAGCCATTACGACTATATAGATACATAATAATCTACACTTGGGGCATTCTCTGGTTCGACCCCAACAAGGAAAATCCCAAAAGGGAAATTCACCAAATAAATCGGCAGGATTTAAACTCTGGTATAAGCAGCGAACAATACTGTTAGATATTACCAGCCCAGAAAGAGAACCTCGACGACTTGTTGAAATCCTGTGTCAATGTTGACCAGACCACACACTAGAAGGTGAAGGGACGACGACGTTTCGGTCCGTCCTGGACCATTCTCAAGTCGAATGTCTTGAGAATGGTCCAGGACGGATCGAAACGTCGTCGTCCCTTCACCTTCTAGTGTGTGGTCTGGTCAACATACTTTAGCCACGTTATTGTGACACATCGCCTGCTCCTGTGTTAATGTTGTCTAGGGACAATAAAACACAGGAGCCATCTCCTTCCACCACTGGCCACGAGGCTGCAACAGAACAATGACGGCTCGAGATCGCCACATTATGCGGCTAGCGTCGTCTCTCACTCCCACCAGCTCAACCTAGCATAAGGAGGCCGCCTAAGAGGCCTGGCCTTTACTATGGAAGACCTAATGTTTCCAGGTAGACTGTTGCTGGCAGCGGCCGGCTCATCGGGCGGTGGCATAGTTCCAATTCACAAACGATTAGTGGCGAGAAACTAGAGAACTATGTGGTTCCTTTTGTTACTACTTTCTTCGGAGTAAGGCCTAAACAGTCGTTCAGAAAACCTCAACGACAAAAGACTTTTTTTCAGGTTTATTATTTCTTAGTTTCGCTCTTTGGCTTTTAAATTGCTAAACATCTTCACTAGATTTTAATCTATAAAACTGTTACCTTTCTGCAGTCTCCAAGGCTTTATATAATCACTGAGGTTAAAGTTAATACCATATACCTGCTTGATGGGGTTCTGGGAGTTCTACTGCAGAGTTTGGGAGTTCTTTTTCGTTTTAAGTTGACTGGAATGTGTGAGTAATAACGCTACTGACTTGTCCACCAGCAGAGGCTGCATGTATGTGCCTTCCATAATTACATTTATATTCTACCTTATTTTACATTAAGAGCCGCTTATGTTTTCTGAAATGTTTCTGAACCACTGCTTAACTTTCTCGTAGTGAAGGTTAACCTTCTTTTAACTTTCTCGTAGGTCACTTGAGTAACCTACTCAAGTGACGTAGTATATCAGTCAAATCCCGATACACGAAGGTCACTTGACCTACTCTCTAGAAAAGAGACGAGAAAGGTATCAAATAATATATATATATATATATATATATATATATATATATATATATATATATATATATATATATATATATATATATATATATATATATATATATATGTCGTACCTAGTAGCCAGAACTCACTTTTTGGCCTACTATGCAAGGCCCGATTTGCCTAATAAGCCATGTTTTCATGAATTAATTGTTTTTCGACTACCTAACCTACCTAACCTAACCTAACCTAACTTTTTCGGCTACCTAACCAAACCTAACCTATAAAGATAGGTTAGGTTAGGTAGGGTTGGTTAAGTTCGGTCATATATCTACGTTAATTTTAACTCCAATAAATAAAAATTGACCTCATACATAATGAAATGGGTAGCTTTATCATTTCATAAGAAAAAAATTAGAAAAAATATATTAATTCAGGAAAACTTGGCTTATTAGGCAAATCGGGCCTTGCATAGTAGGCCAAAAAGTGAGTTCTGGCTACTAGGTACGACATATATATATATATATATATATATATATATATATATATATATATATATATATATATATATATATATATATATATATATATATATATATATATATATATATAGAAGATACTGGAAGGCCAGGTCCTAAATTTGCACAGTAAAATTACACAGTAAAATTAGTAAAACATACTGGAGCGAAAGGTACAGAAGGAAATGCAAATAGAACCAGTGGTGCCATAGGTACAATCAGAGAGCGCTGAACATCAGAGGTCCACAGCTGTTCAACACCCTCCCAGCAAGCATTAGAAATATTGCCGGAACAAAGGTGGACGTATTCAAGAGGCACTTGGATAGGTTCTTGCAAGAAGTGCGGGACCAACCGGGCTGTAGTGAATATGTGGGCCTGTAAGCCGCTCTAAGCAACAACCTGTTGTACCAAGTTATCACAAGTTGAGGCCGAACTCGGGAGTAGAACTCCCGAAACCCTCTCCACCATCAACTGTGAAGAGCTTAGCCCCCCAGGGTACTGTGCCTGTTCCAGTACTTTTTCTCGTCCTCATATCAGACACAGACGACACAATCTATAGTACTGTATCATCCTTAGCAGATGACACTAGGATTTTGATGAGAGTAGACAACACAGAGGACACGGCAAACCTCCAATCAGATGTAAATCAGGTCTTTCTATGGGCTACAGAAAATAATATGATGTTTAACGCAGATAAGTTCCAGCTCATGCGCCACGGAAAAAATGAAAATATAAAAATGGAAACCACGCACAAAATGCAGTCAAATCATAACATAGAACGAAAAGGCAATGTAAAGGATTTGAGTGTATTGATGTCCAAAGACCTTATCTTTAAAGAACACAATAAAGTAGCCGTCACAACTGCAAGAAAAATGACAGGTTGGATAACAAGAACTTTTCACACTAGAGATGCTATACCAATGATATTCTTTAAGACGCCAGTACTCTCTAGAGTGGAGTACTGCTGCACAATGACAGCCCCTTTCAAAGCTGGAGAAATTGCTGACCTGGAGAGCGTGCAGAGATCCTTTACTGCTAGAATCCACCCAGTATATCCCCACCCCCAAAATATCTAAACTATTGGCGCCGACTAAAGATCCTAAATCTGTATTCGCTTGAGCGCAGGTTGGAGAGATGCATGATAATTTACATGTGGAAAATAGTAGAGGAGCTGGTCCCAAACCTGCACACAGAAATAACACCACATGAGACCAGGAGGCATGGCAGGATGTGCAGAATACCCCCGTTGAAGAGCAGAGGTGCAGTAAGTAGAGTAAGGTGCAGTTAGGTAACGGGGCCTAACAGCTGAGTGGACAGCGCTTCGGATTCGTAGTCCTGAGGTTCCGGGTTCGATCCCCGGTGGAGGCGGAAAAAATGGGCAGAGTTCATTTCACACTGATGCTCCTGTTATCTAGCAGTAAATAGGTACCTGGGAGTTAGCTGCTACGGGCTGCCTGGTCGAGGACCGGGCCGCGAGGACGCTAAGCCCCGAAATCATCTCAAGATAACCTCAAGGGGAATGAGGAGGATGTGAAGGGGAAAAAGGAGGAAGAAATGAAAGGGAAGGAATAGGAAGAATGAAGGGGGAATGAGAAGGCAGAATACAGGGAAAATGGGGAGGAAGAATAAAGGGTAATGGGGAGGAAGAATAATGGAGAATGAGGAAGAATGAAGGGGAATGAGGAAGAACACTAAAGAGGGGGGAAAGAGAGGGAGTAGGAAAAAGAGAGGGGGAGTAAAAAGAGAGGGAGAGGAAAAAGAGAGGGAAGAGGAAAGAGAAATCTTCTCTCTTGTCTAAACAAAAGACGAGATATTAAGAAGAGTAAGAAACGAGAATAAGAGGGATGAGATAAATCAATAAATAGGGAAGAAAAATTAAAGCAAAATGGAAAATAGAATAGGAGAAAGGGAGAAAGGAGGAGTCAAGCTGAGAAACAAGGGAGGGGAAGTAGGTGTAGGAAGAGAAAGGAACAGTCATACACCCTGCATTAATACAATAACACATTTATATAAATAATAGGCCGTCTTAAAACCATACTTGTTTTATGCTTTAGTTCCACACATTCGTATTCCTGCCAGGTCGATAGTGTTAACAACGCTATGAAATGTTGACCCTGCTGGAGGCAGATATTGCCTCCCACACCAAACAATGGCCTAGACTAAAGTGCTAGGTGTGTAGGCTAGATGCAATTTCAAATGTTTGCAATAAATAGAATCCACATCACAAAATGCCAACAGGAATTTCCCCCACGCGGCTACAAACAACAAGGTCAACAATGGGAAATTAAGACGGTAAACAATGAGGAATATGCACGATTACTGAGTAGGAACCAGCGTAATCAACTCTCAAGCCTTGTTTGGCAAACACACACCAAACAACAAGGCAGGATAGGCTTCATAAACAGGTTATTTTGTTAGCTTGTGATGGTTTCGGGGCTTTGCGTCGCCGCGGTCCGGTCATCGCCCCAGGCCTCCTCGTTGCTAGACTGGTCAACCAGGACGCGGCTGATTGAGGCGGGACCAAAGAGCCGAAGCTCAATCCCCGCAAGCACAAGTAGGTGAGAACAAACTCCCATCTCTACCAAGCGTTGTATTCGTTTGCCTTGTTCGGGTTGAATGTAGACACAGTAGTCGCTTCTGTATATATTTATTGAGTGAGGCAAACAGGTGTATAACTGGCCAGCCGAGGTCCACCTACTCTGGGTCTGTGAGGATAACTGAGGCTGCTGGGAGCATGCCTGATGCTCCTCTGTCTGGCATGACGTCAGAGGCCTACTTGCCTGTGATTGGTTACATTTCAACTGACAGAATTTGAGTATAACACCGCTCGGACACGCTACCAAGTCGACGTCCCTTGTCGACAAGCTCTGGCTAGCTATATAGTTACAATGATACTGAAAGGACCTCGGTGGCATACAATAATGGCTTACATGTGAAATTTGCATAATAAAACATTGAAAGAAGATCAGGTGTGCGTAATACAAACAACTCGGCATATATGCACCAAAAAAAAAAAATTCATCATAATAGGTGAAAATCATGGTAACAATGCTTTGATTAAATCAGAGTATTAAGAACATGTGTATGTCTACTGATCAGATATGAACAATACAACTCAAGGTATTGCCTAAACAAAATTATTAACATGTGTCAATGGCATGTGCTTGAAAACCATACAAAATTAAACAATTATTACATTAATAGAACAAAGTTCTGACCTAACAACCACAATTGAATTTCAAGATAGATAATTTTTTTTTTTTTTCTCTTTTTTTTTTTTTGAAATAATACAATATATTTACAAGACCAATGTACAATATATATAATGTGCAATATATTTACAAGCATATACAAGACCTGGATCAAGAAGACTAACATCTGCGTGATAGCAGTCAGGATTCACTGGCCTCAATGTGGTTGCTAGAACAATAATAACTCTTATGACAAGCACTGTAAAAATACAAATGGTAGTAGACTTAACAATGGCATCTAATTCATAACAAAATAAAGTTGAGAAAAACTATACATTATATATAATGGTAATAATAAGACACATGTGGTAGAAATACTGCAAATGTTTTTTTTTTTTTTTTTTTTTTTTTTTTTCAAAACAAACAGAATAACTGTAGAGTGCACTCAATTATAAATTCTGCGGATATCTACACCTAGCTCATCCAGAGCACTATACAACTCTGGCTCTGACTGAAGGTCCGGAACAGATGAAACTTCATGTGACAAACTATCATCTTGAGAGATATCCTCGTTAACATCTAGCCAATGGACATGTGGTGAGTGCACGGTTGAAACGAGAGGTCTAGATCTAAGATTATAATTGCTAGTATGGGGTTGCTGAACATCAAGTGGTCTGTCAACCACAGAAGGTGGTGTCCGAGTAGGAGTATCTGTCTGGGTAAGTTCATTGTCATCTTCCTCATCAGTCTCGTCAACAGTCATTTTAGCTAACTTCATGTGGTCTAAATGTTCATTTATATACTCTCCTGTTAACAAGTTCTTAAGTCTGTATTTGTTACCTTTAATAAGCTCGATTACCTTATATGGACCCAAAAATTTCTTAGTTAACTTGTACATAGGACCAGACCTGTGTTGGTTAAGTATCATTACTACAGATCCAATAGTTATTTTATTGGGTTTAGCTCGTGCATTCCTTGCTAGAGTGAACTCGGCTGTTGCTTTGGACAGTTGTTCTCGTATTTTCTTGAATACTAATTGCATTTGTCTACGCTTCACTTGAACAAAATCATCTACGTTATATAAGGGAGTAGGAGGTACGTTAATCAATTCATTAGGGAGGATCTTATCTGTACCATAAAGAATAGCGTGAGGTGTGTCACCAGTAGAAACATTAATTGAAGAATTTATAGCACACTGAATTAAGGGTATAAAATCATCCCAATTGTTGTTATCAAAATTCAACGTGACTCTCAAGGCATCTAACACTTTCCTGTTAGTACGTTCAGCTAGTCCATTACTTGCCGGATGGTAAGGCATAATGCTACATTTTTTGATGTTATATAAATCACACAAGCTAGTTAGAATACTATTACTGAATTCCGGACCATTATCTGAAAGGATTACTTTAGGCATACTATATCTACAAATTATTTGGTCATGGAATGCGCTGGCTATGGTTACAGCTGTTTTGTTCGGGATAGGAACTAGTTCGCAAAACCGTGAAAAATTATCGACCATTACAAGCAAATGTTTGTTCCCTTTCTCTGTTTCCGCAAAATTTGTCAATAAATCCATCGATATTCGTTCCCAAGGAGCTTTAGTTGCTGGGTACACCTGAATTGGATTAGGCCCTGAAACATGTCCCTTGTGCTGTAAACAAGTTAAACATCTGTCAACATAATGAGCAATCTCCTTAGCCATTTTTGGCCAAAAATATTTCAATCGACCTTGTTGGAGTGTACGATCCTTTCCTGGATGTGCACTTGCAGGAGCATCATGGATAATTTTTAACACAGTTGGTACCAAGACAGCTGGAACAACTAACTGACAACATTTCCTCGGGGCTGTCCCTAGCTTTACTACTCTACACAGTAAATTGTCCAACATAACTAGTTCTTTCAATGGTACTGGCGGTTTATGAATCGGGCGAGTGTCTTGCTTAGTCAAAAATTTAATGACGGGTGCCCATATGGGGTCTTGTCTTTGTTCCGTTTCTACTACTGTAGCATCTAATGCTGGGTAATTTAACTGAATCGCAGCTACGTGTCGAGAAAACGCATCGGCTACAACATTTTGCTTTCCTGGAATATATCCAAATGTGGGATTGAATTCTTGAATTGTGAGCAAATATCTAGCAAACTTTCCAACTGGATTCTTATTTTTGAACAAGGGAATTAATGGTTGGTGATCTGTAAGAACATGAACTGGGTAATTATAAATTGTATCCTTGAAATGTTTAAGTGCCCAAACAACTGCCAAGGCTTCTCGTTCTGTTGCACTATAATTTTTCTCTTCTTTGGATAATGTGCGGCTAGCATAAGCTATTGCGTGATCTCTGTGACCTTCTGTTTGAAGTAATGCAGCACCTAAACCTATGTCACTAGCATCTGTAACCAACGTAAAAGGTTTAGAAAAATCTGGGTACCTAAGGACAGGTGACGAAATCAAGGCTGCTTTGAGTTTTTTGAATGACTGATCCTGGGCCTCTCCCCAAACAAAGGGTTCATCTTTTCTTTGCAACTTGTAAAGCGGAGCGGCTATAATAGAGAATCCAGCAATAAATGAACGATAAAATCCTACAAGACCTGTGAACTGTCTTACGGCTTCTGCGGTACGAGGTGTTGGAAAATCACGGGCAGCAATAATTTTTGATTCATTCAATGTAATACCTGAAGGTGTAACTGTATGACCTAGGAAATTAATCTTTTGCTTTAAAAATGAACATTTTGCAAGCTTTATTTTTAAATTAGCTTCAGCGAGCTTTGCAAGTACTTTTTCAAGGTTCTGGAAATGAGTCTGAACATCTTGCGACATGATTATGAGATCATCAAGGTAAACTAGAAGCGTACTTCCTATCAATCTACGAAATAGATTTGTCATGAGCCGTGAAAAGGTTATTGGACTACTACGCAAACCAAACGGCATTCTTTTGAAATGAAAATGACCATTGGGAGTACTAAAGGCTGTCAATTGTTTACTTTCCTCATCAAGGGGGATTTGCCAGAATCCCTGCAACAAATCTAACGTTGAGAATACTTTGTTTCGACCAATACTTTGCAACAAATCATTTAGAACTGGAAGTGGGAAACGATCAGGTATTGTTGCTCTGTTAAGCTTGCGATAATCGATTACAGGTCTCCAAGTCCCATCTCGTTTTGGTACAAGAATCAATGGAGCGTTCCATGGCGAATTACTCGATTCAATTACATCACTCTGTAACATTTCCTCTACAAGTCTATCTGCTTCTGCTCTCTGAGAATGGGGAAGACGGTAAGCTGGTACATAAATAGGCGTAGTTCCTTGTTCAAGGGGAATTTTATGTGTAATAAGAGGAGTGAGACCTAATTTTTCTCCTGGTAGAGCAACAACAGCTCTATTCTTGTTCAAAATTTTCAAAAGCTGAGCCACAGAGTCAGGAAAATCAGTAGGACTGAGGTGTTGCGCTTGCACCTCTGGCTGAGATCCCTGTTCTCCTGGTGTGAGTGTACAAACAGTATGATCCATGGAGACATCATCCACAACTCGCACCGGTAACGAGTAATGGGCAAAATCTACAACATGGGTACCAGACTGGAGATGGATATCGGCATTACTTGTGTTCGCGATAAAAAGTGAGACAGTACCATCCTGCACTGTGTGCCAGGAGGGTTCAACAAATGTACCATTCACTTTACATGTTTCACTTTCCGCAATCACATCCGACAACTCAGGCACTCCCTGAACCTTAACTCTTATTCTGGTGAGAGAATGAGGGTGTAGCACAGTGTCAGTAGCCGTGGAACCACTGACTTCAGAGATGGAAGCTGCCAGGCGAGCGAGACAACGAGAATCCGTTAGGGCGTCCCCTTCCAGAAAGTCCCGATACTCATTCTCCTTAACAACTGTACAACTACTATGCTTCAATCGAGTGCCTGTTTTCTCGGGTATGCTACCACGACAATGATCTGACAAACCTACGCTTGCAAGGCGGGTGTCAACAAAATTAACATAATCTGATTGAAGGTTGAACTCGTGGCCCTGTCGATACATGCTACACAAGGGTATGACGTGGTCTTTGATACTTATGTTCCAACGATGGGGAAACAATGCAATATTTTCATCAATCATGGTGTACAGACCTAAGAGAATGTCTCCAGGAAAATGAATAATGTCAACAACTAAACATGTTATAGACAATGTGACATCATTGAACTTGAGTGGGAGGTCAATTTCACCCTGAACTTTTACTTTATTTCCTGAAATACCACTTAGAAAAGGTATGTGTGACTGTTTTAAAATAGTAGGGTGCATACTTTCAATGTCTCTAAGAGCTGAGGGCTTGACAATATTAATTTTTGCACCTGAGTCAAGAAAAACTTTTAAAACTCTACCATGTACAATGGCTGATACAAGGGGACCATCACTTGAGACTGGACAAGTTACTATTTTTGACTTATGTTGTCTGGGATATCTGCGTCTTGTTTGTGTCAAATTTACTGTGGATCCGTCAACATCTACAACTGGTCTAGAGTCAGTGTCCTCCTCTGTCAAGTGTCCAAATCTATTTTGGGTAGCTACTGAATACACAGGGAGGGCACTAGGATTGGCTAGCTTGAATTGGTTAGCGGATGGCCTTGGGGGTTTCCCGACGACATGGAGTGAACATTCTGAGCTCCAGCATTCTGTGACTGAGCATTATAATTTGAAATTGCATTATAGCTGGGCTGGGAGTTGTAATTACGAGAGTTCTGATAATGTCTTGGACGCTGTGAGCCTCGCCAAGACTGACCATGGGAGTTACGAGGTGGAGATGTCCTTTGCCTAGCTCTACAATCCGCAGTGTGGTGACCAACTTGTTTATGGTACGTGCAATATGGAAGCCTAGAATGATTAGATTGATGAGGGGGCCGAGAGAATTGTCTAGGAGGTGATGATCTAGGGGCGGACCAACAGTCCCTTGCAAGGTGGTTACTCTTACCACAATGCCAACATGAGGGAGTGGATGGTTGTGGACTATGGCGTTTCGGCATTTTATGAGGCGGCGAATTTGACTGGGGGCTACGAGCATGGGTACGCTTCTGCGACCAAGAGTTTTGAGAATTTGTGGGAGGATGCTGAGAGCTTGTGACTACATTTACAGCATCAGAGGGTGGCAACAGTTGAGCACTTCGGGGAGCTAGTTTATCTGCGGCATTGTTAATAGCCTCAAATACTTCACCAATTTCATGTTTAACACCAAAATTTTGTTGCTCAACGATTGGTTTTGTATGCTCGGGGGCAAAATGCATTAAAGTACTAAATGCTATCATTTTGGCCATAGCCTCAGGGGACAGATTATTGTCTTTATCTAACCAAGTTGAATTATTCATAGCAGAAACTAAGGCATACAGATACTGATCGAGACGGCTAGTAAACGCATTAAACGATTCACCAGGCTGCATGGTGGCATTGGCAATTTTCTTGACTAACCTATATGGGTCAAGGTCTCCTTTATTAACAAAGCGACGGCGAAAGAAATCCTTAAATTCAGGCCAAGACTGGAGGCTAACAATGGCTTTCTCATCAACAACAAAACGTGCATCACCTTTGGTTGTGTCCACGGCTGACCGTGCAATTGCTAAGTATTCGGCATCAGTAGGCTTAGAAAAACGTGCAACTGTTTTCGCTTCAACCTTACTAAACCATGATTCTAATAAACGCGATTCCCCAGCAAAAAGAGGAATAGCCATTTCCTGAGCTGATCTCTGGCCATTGGGACGAGCAACTGTTCCCATTGATTCTGAAGGGGTTTCAACAGTGGTAGGCATTGTCACAGCCGTGGAAGTAATATTTGAACGCAGATTATAATTAAGTGCACCTGGCATCAGAAATAGTATACACAAAAATAAACACAAAAAATATCAACTTGGCTAAAGTAAAAATGGCAGAAATAAAATTATTAAATTGGGCTAGGCAAGAAAATAATTAAGAACAAGCAAATTGTAAACTAAATTTAGCAATCTTTCATTAAAAAAATGACTGGAATTAGATGTATGTAAATTAATTAAACCAGACTAAGCACAGCAATTTAGAATAAAAACTGGGAAATGCAATTGCAAAATTTCATTAAAAAGATTCAACACAACAAGTGGCAATGCAAGAAATATGGATGTAGCACATAAACTGGACACAGGAATGTATATAACTCCTATGGTAAAAGTTTAAAATAAAATGCTTAAAGGATAAATTTCAAGTTAGGTCTGGAGAAATTAAAAAAAATTTCTATGTTCTATTGTCTATGGAAATCTCAAAAACAAATTTCTTTTATGCAAAAATAAACTGCTAGAACAATTATTTCTTACTTCTCTCACCTTTGAATTCAGTAATGACACTAGTAACAATTAATGAATAATGGAATCATATGCAGGGAATATTGAAATGTCTCAGAGAAACTGTGGGCCTCTGGAGTACTAAACCGGCTCCAATATTTAACAAGTCACTGAATGGTTAATTCACAGGATATTATGGGAATTATTACATAAGTCACTTTTTAACACTTGGCACGCTGTTCTCAACTAGCAATTACTTATCTCAGGGTTGTAATTTATGAGGATCACCAGTAGCCAAAGTAGGAGAAGCGTCGTGAAGATCGGAAGAGGCCCATGTGAGGCGTGTTTACAAACTGGATGCGACGGCAACGCTCCTGGCGGCGGTGGCGCGAGACTCAGGGACCCCACACTGTTCACGCTAGAGGCACGAAGATAAATTCTGACGACGACAATATTGCGACGATGGAATAACCAGTTGATACTTGCGACGATGGCTGACGACGATTGCAGTAGCTTGCACCCTCACGAAGCTTGATACTGTCAGCTTGGGTGGCGGTGGTGGTGGTGGTGGGTGTAATAGGTGGTTCCCACGTGGTGGCGCGAGGTTCAAAAATGGCTGGCGCGGGAAGCTTCCTTCCTCCTCACTGATGAGTGAGCGTTCTCACAGGAAAATATTGACCCTTACTTCTAAAACGTTAGCCTGGAGTAGTGGTTGATGGCAGGACCCCGGTCTGGCACAATATTTGATGCGTGGGTGGCAGGATGGCGGCTTATGGCGGTGGCGGTGGCGGCGGTTTTGGCTGGAACACGAGGCGATGCTGGGTACTTGAACTTTTGCTTCCAGAAAAAAATTTCTGGATCCCACTGCTGCTACCAGTATTCGTTTGCCTTGTTCGGGTTGAATGTAGACACAGTAGTCGCTTCTGTATATATTTATTGAGTGAGGCAAACAGGTGTATAACTGGCCAGCCGAGGTCCACCTACTCTGGGTCTGTGAGGATAACTGAGGCTGCTGGGAGCATGCCTGATGCTCCTCTGTCTGGCATGACGTCAGAGGCCTACTTGCCTGTGATTGGTTACATTTCAACTGACAGAATTTGAGTATAACAGTTGCTTCCTGAAGCACCAAGTCCCATGATGATGATGTTTCAGATTTAGCTACTCAGAACGAAGTATCCATGTAGCACGGGCTATAGTGAGCCCGTAAAAAAGTGTCCCATGAACTATACACGCATTATACATTGCTCACCTGATCAACCAGGCTGTTCCACAGGGAAATAGCAGTTAGGATATATAGACTACGTCTAGGTTACAGATGCAACTGGGAGATTGGTGAACCCCGACAGAGAGAATGAATCTTCTGCCAAACTGTCACAGAAAAGCCATTACTTCACTATCTTCTGGAATGTGAAGCAACCAACGACCTTAGAAGAGCTTTAAGAGTCCCAGATTCTTGCAGTGGCCACCCTGAAGCCATCAACACTGCCACTCTCCTGGTCAAAAAAGGTGTCCAGCAGCTGGGCACCCTCATAAAGACTGTCAAGCAGTATCTCCCCCGCGATAGCAGCTTGACGTTTAAATGCAACCTCAGAACACCGAAAAGAATTTCTGAACATAAAATTGTATCACTTACGGGCTATTCATGCCCGTGCCACCTCTTAGGGTGGCTTAATCTATATCAATCAACCAACCAGGCTGTGATTCATACGTCAGGCTGCGAGCAGCCGCGTCCAACAGCCTGGTTGACCAGTCCAGGAACGAGGAGTCCTAGTCGAGGACCGGGCCGCGGGGACGCTAAGTCAAGAAAACACCTCAAGGTGAGGTAACCACCTTTGAATATGCCAGACTGTTTGGAGAATGTAATGAGATAACGGACAACTCACATGTAACTCTACAACCTATATACACAGCCTACCTTATTAAATTAATATAACGCCAGATTTATTTTAAGGCCGTCTCTATATTTTACAGATGCTATGGGTTACCTACCTACCCTGTGTCTACCTTGTGTAGCTTCCGGGGATCAACAGCCCCCCGTGGCCAGTCCCCGGGGGGCTGTCGATCCCCGGAAGCCAGCCCACCCGATTGGTCGTCTGGTCAACCAAGCAGTTGGACGCCCCTGCTCGCAGCCTGACACATGAATCACAGCCTGGTTGATTGGGTATGTTTTGGAGGTTTATAGAGGAAGCGTGTTGAACAGTCTCGGGCCTCTGATGTTGATAGTTCTCTCTCAAAGTACCTGTTGCACCTCTGCTCTTCAACGGGGGTATTCTGCACATCCTGCTATGCCTGCGAGCAGCCGCGTCTAACAGCCTGGTTGATCAGTCCAGCAACCAGGAGGCCTGGTCGACGACCGGGCCGCGGGGACACTAAGCCCCGTAAGCACCTCAAGGTAGGTAAGGTATGCCTTCTGGTCTCACGTGATGTTATTTCTGTGTGCAGGTTTGGGACCAGCCCCTCTAATATTTTCCACGTATAAATTATTATGTATCTCTCCCGTCTGTAAGGCCCAACCACTTGGGCTGGACGGCAGAGCGAAGGTCTCCCTTCAAACAGGTCGGCGTTTAATCCCTGACCGTCCAAGTGGTTGGGCACCATTCCTTACCCCCCGTCCCATCCCAAATCCTTATCCTGACCCCTTCCCTGTGCTATATAGTCGTAATGACTTGGCGCTTTCCCCTGGTAGTTCTCTCCCGCCTGTAAGGTAAATTTCGGAATGCTGAGTGTTTTAATTGGGGAGAAAAATCACTAACACACAACTTCTGACCCTCAAAGCTTGTGAGAATATCTGCACAAAATTTCCTTGGTGATACATACGAGACTTAAACCATGCCTACCTTGAGGTTACCTTGAGGTGCTTCCGGGGCTTAGTGTCCCCGCGGCCCGGTCGTCGATCGACTAGGGACGATCTACGGGAAGAGCCGCAAACTACACCTCTTTCAGCTTCTTCGGCCACACCGCATCTAGAGGGAGGATTAAGGAATAAAGAGGGTCCTCTAGAGGGAGGATTAAGGAATAAAGAGGGTCCTCTAGAGGGAGGATTAAGGAATAAAGGGGGTCCTCTCGAGCGCTCCCTTAATCACATACAGGATAGACTGCTCCCGAATATCCCTTTATCCACGCAGCTTGAAAAATTAATTTCTCCTCCGCCTCCGGTAAAAAACAGCTTTGACACTTTGGCAAGAATCCATTCCACCCCTTTGTCCCTTCAACCTTCAACCCTTAACAAAATTAAAGTGCTTCGCGCGATAGGCTAATCGTGTAGTCCGTCCTCTCCAGTGCACACAACGTCACTAAACTGATGTACTAAATTACCGTGACAGTGAATACCAGCATTATCCTCACTTTAATAAGACTATCAAAATCCTCAGATTAGGCAAAATTGTAATTAATTTTGTCAATAAAGATGTTAATAATAATATAACTAAATCACCAGAACCTAACTTAACCGAGGACATACGAACAGAAAACGGGACCATGTAAATTTTTTGAGCCGCTGTGATTTGTAGAACATCAATTCTTGGCCTTATGGGATTTACACGTCAAAATGCGATATACTATTCTAGAGGACGGGTGGGTGGGTGGGGGGGGGACGGGATGGGTATGTGGTGCATAATAAAGAAATAAATTGAATTGGGTGGTTTAGTAGCCTCCCGTGACATAGACCACATATTCGCAAGTTTCTGGGGGCTCGTATATGGGGGATGCAATTCGCATCGTACACAAGTACTCACCTTTACTAAGCGAGTACAAGACGGTTCACCAAAGGATTTTACCCCGACCCAACATTCCTAATCAAAGCTAATATACCCTAACCTAACAATATATAAGTTTCTGACAATAAGAAAATTTATTTTGTCGAAGCGCCTGTGTATAATTTGACCACAGCCTGTACTGTATATCCATAAATGGTCCAGTTAGTCAAGAGACGCCGCACTAAGCTACGTCGAACTTTAGTGTTCTCTCCTGGTTGATACCTGGTTGATGGGGTTCTGAGAGTTCTACTAATCTCTCACCATGTCCATGGAGGACAGAAAAAAATGTATATATGCTAGTTAGCATTGTAAATGTGTGGCCACGTCTGTGGTAGAAAATAATAATAAAAACTCCCCAAGCCCGGCCCGAGGCCAGACTTGACTTGTGAGAGTTTGGTCCACCAGGCTGTTGCTTGGAGCGGCCCGCAGGCCCACATACATACTCTCGGACGCAGGTTCGAATCCTCGTCACGGCCCTTGTGGATTTGTTCATTTGCCCACATACATACCACAGCCTGGTTGGTCCCGCACTTCTTGAAGAAAACTTCCTAGTTTTCTCTTGAAAATGTCCACGATGTCTCAGTGCAGACTACTGATCACATGCCTCTGTATGATTACCCAACCTGTGTGATGGGTTGTTTTAGATTCAGCTAGTTAGAACAAAATGTTCCAAGTAACACGGGCTATGGTGAGCCCGTAATGTGTGATGGGGAATTTTAGCATAGTTATTTTACACACACGGTACTCCCCTTCATATAGTCTAGGGTAGCTGCACAAATGCATATGTAACAATCTCTCTCCCGCCCGGGAATCAAATCCAGGAATCCCGATTGTATGTCGATATCGACGCTATCTATTGACTGCACCCGACTCCCGGCACCCGTGTGTTGCTGGAGACCTCTGCCAGTGTTGCTGGAGACCTCTGCCAGTGTTGCTGGAGACCCCTGCCAGTGTGTTGCTGGAGACCTCTGCCAGTGTGTTGCTGGAGACCTCTGCCAGTGTTGCTGGAGACCTCTGCCAGTGCTGCTGGAGACCTCTGCCAGTGTTGCGGGAGAGTAGAAGTGGTGTTTTCGCACTATGACGATACTGTGTAGGACTGACCCATGATTCACTGAGAAAGGCGAACTCGCCGGCGTGAGGACCATAGAAAACAGACTCTGGGAAGGAACCTTGCATGGTGATAGAAGACAGAAGTGGACTCGCCGGGAAAATAGAAAATAGCAGAAGTTTTAGAGTGTCCTGTGCGAAAGTGATACCCGCAGTGTTATGTCATGTACATGTGTGTGTGTGTGTGTATATATATAGCTAATTAGTACACCTAGTTCACCTAGAAGTACACACCTAGTACACCTACTACACCTAAAGTTCTGTTTAGTATACCTGGAGAGGGTTTCGGGAGTTCTTCTACTCCCCCGAGCCCATATTATTGAAGACTTTATTCCTTGACGCCCAGAACCAAGGCAAGGAACCAGGCCTGGTCGGAGACCGGACCGCGGGGCTATTCATCCCCGGAAGTTACACAAGGTAAGGTTCTCTCCGTCATTTGCAAAAGGCAAATGAAAGAAAATGTTTCGGTCTTCGATTTCCAGATTTGGATCCCTACAACACAACATGAATAAAAAACTAAAACAAAACAAATACAAACCACTGATACAAACATATTCTCACCATACTATCTATACTAATTTCTATATTCACTGGTGATTCACACCCAGGTACCACTGATGATTCACACCCAGGTACCACTGATGATTCACACCCAGGTACCACTGATGATTCACACCCAGGTACCACTGATGATTCACACCCAGGTACCACTGATGATTCACACCCAGGTACCACTGATGATTCACACCCAGGTACCACTGATGATTCACACCCACGTACCACTGATGATTCACACCCAGGTACCACTGATGATTCACACCCGGGTACCACTGATGATTCACACCCAGGTACCACTGATGATTCACACTCACGTACCACTGATGATTCACACCCACGTACCACTGACGATTCACACCCACGTACCACTGACGATTCACACCCACGTACCACTGACGATTCACACCCACGTACAGTAACCTCCATTGCTCTATTACTGCTACATAGAACCCTTTTCCATTTTGTTTGTGCTTTGAAGATCATTGGCATTTAAGAGTAAAATGGACGTGTAGCCTAATAACCTTTCGTATGTCGTAAGACGAACGTAAGTCGACTCATGAGAAAGTCGATGACCTCGATGAAACGTTGAGCAAACGGCTTCTAAACACGGAGTTGTTAATCCATGAAACCATGTACAGTATTTCCAACACCTGAACTTGCGGACAAACAAGTTTAATGAGAATGGCTCGAGCTCCAGAAGCCTAATATTTTATGTTTAAAATGACAATAAATTCGGCAATATAATTTGCAACCAAAAAAATATAATATTGCACACCTGATTATCAGTTTTGTATTTGCATATGAGTATTCCATTAAGAGAAAATTTTATTCATAAATAGTTGTATATTTATAATTGGGTACATTTATTTTAAAATTATGGTAAATTAATTACATAAGAAAATTACACTAACAGCATAGCACGTAGAGATTATTATTATTATTATTATTATATAGTCCTTGATGATCTATCTAGTGAGAAATTGAACGACCTAGCCTCTGCCAAGATCGCGATCTGGCTTCCGCAAAGTCGCTTCTAGTATGGTAGAAGCATATTAATAAATGGTAGATTGCATATATTGTCACTTGCCAGTCTTCCCTGGCCTTGAATCACTGCAGTTACATAGGCCTAAAGTAAACAGAAAATTCTTGAACGTATTAACACGCCAACGTTTTCCTGAACAGGATAACATTGGCGATAACATGGGTATCTATTCTTCCACATAAACCTAGTGTTGAGTAATTCAAAGCTATACACAAAAACAGAAGGAACACAATTTGGACCATCGCTAAACTACTGTACGCAAACACAACCTAATCAATTTAAACTAAATGAACAAAATTAAAGACTGAACTTTTGTAAAATTAGGCTCGCCAGCTTTATGACAATTGTTAAAATTAATTCGAAACTAATCGTTCCAAGAAGTTTACGTCATAGGATTATTTTGGTTAAGTTCGAACAGTTAATGTACAAGATCCTTTTTAACCATCTGGGGAAAGGAATATTACAAACTACGAGGAAAGGGACAAATAGTCCAGCCGTGTAAGTGGTTAATGAACAATCTACAATGCAAGTTTCTTTACCCTAGGCACAAGACCTCACAAATTAAATTCGATTAATGTACAACATATCAGGAACTTGGTAACTTTAGAAAAATTATCCAACTAATTAGATTGTCAAGTAAGCATGTGAGCTTAGGTTACCTTACGGTACGAGCTGCAAGAAGCAATAGCCTGTAAGAAATTTCATCTGAGCCGGAATGTGAAAATAGCAACAAGGCTAAGACTTCGCTGTACAACGTAACTCAACATATTCAATAAAATGTATACAAATTAACGTAAGCATAAACTGCCATACCTTGAGGTACTTCCGAGGCTTAGCGTCCCCGCGGCCCGGTCTCTCGACCAGGCCTCCTGTATGTCAAGCTGATGTACAGTATCGTACATTTTATTATTAAACTGCAATAATCATCATTATTTAACTGAATTTGTGATGCCTACAATTAGCTCAGCGAGGGTGAACGGGCTTGTGGGTTCCAAGGGGAGGGGGAGGTAGAGGGCCCAACCCTCCACTCCGCAGCCCGGACTCGCACACCGTCCTCCAAACAAAGACCCAAAAGTGATTCCATGCACCCGCCAAACCCCCTGTTTATGAATGAAAAACAGTTTGCACACATCTCAACTGATTTTGTTTGAACATTTCCGGGACAAGGACCACTGACGAACTTTATTCGAACCACAACGCTGTAAATACTTCACCCATGTACTACAAATAATCGCCAACAGAACCTAAATTATTATAACCTAAATTATTACTACATGGTAGAATTATATTCTACCATGCCTCCTAAACTCGTCGTTTCTGCGTGCAAATTTGAATAGCAGATTATCAAACAGATCAAGAACAACAAGAACTTTAAAGAATGAAGAACAATTGTTATTTATATTACTTCTAAGCTGCATCACTTATGAACCCATCCCTGCCCTTGTGTGGCAGTGCACATTAGAAAGTTGTTTTCACATACCCATACATTAAAACATTGATTGTAACCATGATATATATGTGGTTCAGCCTACAGTTTAGACCTATTATCTTATGTATGACCCTCTGTCCTGCGTGACAGTGAATACCAGCATTTTCCTCACTTTAATAAGACTTTATTCAAATCCTCAGATTAGGCAAAATTGTAATTAATTTTGTCAATAAAGATGTTAATAATAAATAACAACAAGACAGTGCACAGCAGTTAATAGCAAATAAAATAAAAACTATAGGTAATGGTGGAGGGTTGTGGTGGCATCAGCGGATTCTGGTGCTCGCAGCCCTTAAATTGGCTGGTATTCAGGAGACTGCAACACTAGGGTGTGTTGGACCACCACACACCTCCAACCTCTTGTGTTTTAGTTTTTCTTCATACCAACAAACTGTGAATTTAAATTAATGAGCGTCACGGGGACTGCACTGCTAGTCCCCGTGGAGCAGTGGTAAAGCACTCGCCCGGCGCTTAGCAAGCGCTTTGGCCTGGGTTCGTATCCTGGCCGGAGAGGATTGACTGGGCGCCAATCCTTAACTATAGCGTCTGTTCACCCAGCAGTGAATGGGTATCTAGTAGTTAAACAATTTGGCGGGTCGTGCGTATTCCGGGGAAAATTAGGATTAAGGACATGCCCGAAACGTTATGCGTGCCAGTGGCTTACAAGAATGTAAGAAGTCTGGTATATAACAAAAAAGAGCGTTAATTTTGCAGTTAAATATGAAGTTACTTAACAGTGGTGGATGGTAGGATCTCGATGTAAGCCGAACATTCTTGAGATATCTTGAGATGATTTCGGGGTTTAGTGTCCCCCGCGGCCCGTTCCTCGACCAGGCCTCCACCCCCAGGAAGCAGCCCGTGACAGCTGACTAACTCCCAGGTACCTTTTTACTGCTAGGTAACAGGGGCATCAGGGTGAAAGAAACTCTGCCCATTGTTTCTCGCCGGCCCCCGGGATCGAACCCGGGACCACAGGATCACGCGCCCAGTGTTCTATCCACTCAGCCGCCGGCTAACCTAAGAAAATAAGAACAAGGTAACTGCAGAAGGCCTATTGGCCCATACGAGGCAGCTCCTATCTATAACCACCCAATCCCACTCATAAACATGTCCAACCCAACATGTACTGTATGTATATATTGGCTGCCTGTCCCCCAACACAAGTAAAATGAATAACGTTACTTTCGTAATTATCATCATTAATAATGTTTCATTATGTAATGCTTAAACCCATAAGCATTACTTCAACTTCATATGTAATCCTGTTGTGGAAGTAGAACTTCAATGGTGGCGGCGGCCGGCAGTGGACTAGCCATCAGAGGAATTTGAATAACAAATACAGTATGCGTATACCGTGAGAGTTTTGTATTCTGAGAGTAACCTCCTGTGTGGCGTTCTCCCAGCCAGCTACAACCGGTGTACCTCTCATATGGCGTTCTCTACAACCGGTGTACCTCTTGTGTGGCGTTCTCTACAACCGGTGTACCTGTTGTGTGGCGTTCTCTACAACCTGTGTACCTGTTGTGTGGCGTTTTCTACAACCTGTGTACCTCTTGTGTGGCGTTCTCTACAACCGGTGTACCTCTTGTGTGGCGTTCACTACAACCGGTGTACCTCTTGTGTGGCGTTCTCTACAACCTGTGTACCTCTTGTGTGGCGTTCTCTACAACCTGTGTACCTCTTGTGTGGCGCTCTCTACAACCTGTGTACCTCGTGTGGCGTTCGCTACAACCGGTGCACCTCTTGTGTGGCGTTCACTACAACCGGTGTACCTCTTGTGTGGCGTTCACTACAACCTGTGTACCTCTTGTGTGGCGTTCACTACAACCTGTGTACCTCATGTGGCGTTCACTACAACCGGTGCACCTCCTGTGTGGCCTTCACTACAACCGGTGTACCTCTTGTGTGGCGTTCTCTACAACCTGTGTGCCTCTTAAAACGTCTTCTGGTGTGGGTAGACATTCCAACTCCTGCTACGACGAGTTTCACCTTTTTTCGCGCCAGTTTCATAATACTTGGTTGCCGCCTCAACCTCGAATACCGACGGAATTCTGGGTAGCCAAGTCTCTTATAACAACCCACCCCGGGCCAGTAACACATCTCCAAATACGTAAGAAAGTGAATGAAGACAGAGTGCGGGTTGAGCCGTGTTATGTACGTTTCAGGTGTGTGTGTGTGTGTGTGTGTGTTACCTGTAACACCATTCAGTACATGTGGCTCCTAACACGTACATTTCATCTCCCACACACACCCGGTGTGTGTCGCAAGAGAGGCGTTCATTGCACTCCAGTTTTGGTCCTCAGCACGAGGGATAGTTATCGTCAGTACTCACAATACCTCGGGGATCTTCCTCTGCCTTACCTTTCCTTGAAGTTGGTCGACCCAAGACGAGAGGATAACCTTGAAGAGAGGAGCCTCCCACGATCACACGGGATGCCACTCTTATTTTACACCATTTCACGGGGTTAATTATAAATGATTATCAATTTCACACATGTAATATATATACACTTTACACTTATATACTAGGAAATACAGGTTTGGGTATGTATCACTTCCAAACAACACCAACGAAGTCGATAACTGCTAGCATAAACACACACACACCTTCTCGCACTGTTCACAAGTTTGCACTGAGGTCTGCTGGCTATAGACGCGAGAATCTCTCTCATCCCGGTAGTCACCTGCGCGCGCATTAGAGGATCCAAATACCTTTTACCTCTTCACAATTGCAATCTTTACTGCTCCTTGGGCGTGTTATTTTTATATATATTGTTATAATATACTATTAAATTTATTGTACGCTTGTTTCCATGGAATTATTTGAGATAACGATGAATAAGGCTAGTCAGTTCTATGTTATAAGATTGTCTTTTGTCTTTTCAACTGTGTCTTGGGTAGATCATATGGAGCGTTCAACAGGAGACGAAATAGGCGCTAAACTTAAATTAAAATGACATACGAACACGTTTAAGGCGAAAAATTTACGATTGCTGAGAATGGGAATATTTTTTTTACTTAACATAGAGGGATAATGTGCTCTGTTAATATTAAAAAGCAATATAATAATCCTGTGGTTGTGCTACGTCCTTCATCTGTATACACAGGTGAGAGTTGGGACGCGCGCATGTTCGTAAGGGCAGCGACCTGGGGGTTGAGATACAGGGAAGTAATGGCCACTCCTGTATTAGAGCATCTCGAACACTCATGTACACAATTATCTAATATTCCTGTGGCGTTTCCATCTCTTTCTGTTACTATTTACAAGTAATGTAATGACCAAAAACAATTATATATCTTCTAATCAATTATATACCAGTATTGTATTTGACATAGAAGCAGCCATGCTGACAGGCCAACGAATGATATTTTCTCTCGCAAGTACCCACCCATAAAACAATCTAATCGATAAAAACACATGAGATACATAGAATATTTGGTGAAGAAATCACCAAATATTCTATGTATTATATTTTGACTTGTTGTGTCTTAGGCTAGCTACCTACCTGTGGGAAATTAGGCCAAAACGCCTTGTTTGTTACTATACACGATGGTCATTCCTGAAGCAATAACAGATAAATTAACGACCCTGTGTCTACCTGGCTGTAACATACCAAATGGGCTGTATGGGAAGGTTAGTGTAACAAAATCAGAGTTAACTAGGCTTCCTAGGCATGCCTATTTTATATGTATCTCGCCACCTACAGAGGAAAGGACATTACTAGAACTGTGATGTCTTTAAACAATGATACTCGCGTGAACATAAATATTCCTTTATCCCAAATTAATCCAAGAACTGCAAATACACGATGAAGTATGAAGGTAACTTCAGAAGGCCTATTGGCCCATAAGAGGCAGCTCCTATTTATATCCACCCAATCTCATTCATATATATGTCTAACCTATATACACAAATCACAATAGCGTGATATATATATCAAATGAACAAATCCACAAGGGCCGTGATAAGGGTTCGAACTTACGCCTGGGATGATCCCAAACGCTGCCTTAGTCGACTGCGCCACGACATGATAAAATAATTGCAACCTGGAGTTCTACTGCCCTCACTCGGATCCTGCAGCCTCTCCGAGACACAAACCAGGGTAATTGTGTAAAACTCTGATTTGTGTCTCGGAGAGGCTGCAGGATTCGAGTGAGGGCAGTAGAACTCCCGGTTACAATTCTTTTACCATGTCGTGGCGCAGTCGACTAAGGCAGCGTCTGGGATCATCCCAGGCGTAAGTTCGAACCTTCATCACGGCCCTTGTGGATTTGTTCATGTCTAACCTACGCTTGAAACAATTGAGAGATCCTACTTCTATTATGTTACGCGGGAATTGGTTCCACAAATCAACAGCCCTGTTACAGAACCAGTATTTACCCAGGTCTTTCCTAAATATAAACTTACCCAATTTATACCCATTGTTTCGTGTTCTATTTTGTGTTGCTCTAATATACGGAAACTGAACAGTATACCATTCCTGTGTTACTAAGCATTCTATCGGTCTGATGGCAAGTCTCCCGACATCACAAGACTGAAAAATATTGTTCCAACATGAAGTAAAAAATGAATCACAATCAATTACCAATTATTCGACCATTATATGTCTGTCCTGAATAAAACCTTCCCTGTAGCTTGTCACTTGTTTTTTTTTAACTGTTCACTTGTGTAAAAAGGCAGGTGTGTGGAGCAATATATATGTGACCTCTTGAGGTGAGGGTTGCCAAGAAATAAGAACATAAGAATAGAAGTGTAATAAAAATAAAGGTAACTGCAGAAGGCCTATTGGCCTATACGAGACAGCTCCTATTTATAACCACCCAATCCCATTCATATATATGTCCAACCCACACTTGAAATAATCAACGGACCCCACCTTCACCACGTTACGAGGTAATTGGTTCTACAAATCAACAACCCTGTTACCGAACCAGTATTTACCCACGTCTTTCCTAAATCTTATCCAATTTAAAATGGGTGATTTCTCAGCCCGTACACTAGTTGCTGGCAATATTGCCAATGGTTCCTCTCGCCGAGAGGGATGACTGGTGCAACCCATTTTGCACCAGTCATCAATATCCTGTAAATACACGATGGCTGTAAATATATGATGCTGCAAATACACAATGGCTGTAAATACATGATGGCTGTAAATACACGATGGCTGTAAATACACGATGGCTGTAAATACACGATGTCTGTAAATACACGATGTCTGTAAATACACGATGGCTGTAAATACACGATGGCTGTAAATACACGATGGCTGTAAATACACGATGGCTGTAAATACACGATGGCTGTAAATACACGATGGCTGTAAATACATGATGGCTGTAAATACATGATGGCTGCAAATACATGATGGCTGTAAATACATGATGGCTGTAAATACACGATGTCTGTAAATACACGATGTCTGTAAATACATGTCTGTAAATACACGATGGCTGTAAATGGCTGTTACGGCCCTCTCGGGTCGCAACTGGGTTCTTACTCTGATGTTGTTAGAGGGAAGGGTATCCGGCCCCAAGCCAGTAGTGGCTTTCAAGGGATGTGATCAGTAACGCAAGTAAACTAAAAGGGGAAGGGAAAGAAAGGCAAAAACTTAATATAATATAATAACCGCCACCAATAAATAATATATAAAAGGTTACACAGGGAGAGGGGTATTAACACTGCACAGGGGAATTATCTACACTATAGTCTTCTTCTGAAGACCCTGGATCTTCTTGGTGCCAAGTTCTCGGTGCTCTCGTGGCCTCTCGACGAATCCTTCGAAAAGCTGAGTCTACCCCGGCCACAGGCCAGCCAAAACACAGTTCCACTGGGGGCACCGCCGTGGAGGCTGTCAACCACAAGTCCAACACAAGACATTAGGTCTAGTGTTGCAGGTGGGTCTCCTCCTGCTGTTGTTGCCTCCATAACATGTTGCTTTAAGAAGTGTTTGTCCGCCACGTTGATACGGACTCACTTAGCCAGTATCTCGAGTTCTTTTCGACTCTTTTTCCTGTAGGGCGTTAGTGCCTCTTATCTTCATAGATCCAACCCCATATCAGGGTGAAGTTATCAAGACTGAGCAGTAATAGACAACCAAAAGAGGGAAGGGGTTAAACAGCACTAGACATTATCGTCACCAAATGTACTTAAATACTATGTGCAAGTAGATATTTACAAGAAACATACAACAATATTATATATATAATATGTAAATACACCTCAAACGCCGCCAGGATTATAACCAGCATGCTTCTCCCATCATCCGATACCACACAATCTCTCACTGAAGACGCCAGCTATGACATACTAAGCTGGTAAATGGAACACACCAACACACCAGCTTCATCCAACATATTCAGTTTAGGCTGACGCATCTAGCCTTAATGCTGGACTATGTGAAGGTAAGAGCCAGGTAGGGCCTTTGTGAACAGTTTACCCTCACGTCAGTCATAGCCTCCGGATACTAAAACAATAGTTCTTCCAACTTTGCTTTTCATTATTGTGCAATTATTTTAATTGGATTAAGAATTTATCTTCTTAACGCTGGATCACTTCTTTTGACAGTCATGGTGGTTGTGCCGTGGTAATGTAATTTAGGCAAGATCTTCATTTTGGTTACATGAATTATCCTTAGATAGAATTAGCCTAAAATAGAATTATCCTTAGATATAGTTAGCCTTAGATAGAATTATCCTTAGACAGAATTATCCTTAGCGTTTTTAGTTTTTATATTTTACCCTTTTTATGTTCCAGGTTTTCAATAGTTAACATCATGGAACAAAGGAACTAAATCATTTACACAGATTTTCTTATGAAGAGGGTAATGTTTTAATTCTTAATCAATTGATAAATTGGTATAATATATCTTACATAAATCATAGTAACTGTAGTAACCTTATAGGTTGGAAGACGAGCTGAATTCAAACCTACAGTAACTCATCATACATATTAATAAATATAGTTTATTAAGTGGTATATAATTTATCCATTCATGACAATAAGTATAACATACAGAATTTGTTTCTTTTCGGCTCACTTCTTTTGTTTGGTGGGTTTTGTAAATCACTGCCACTACTGCCTTCATGTCTCCCACAGTCGTTATTCATAGTGTGCTGGCCGGATTCATCTAATAATTTCACTTGTTCAAAGCTTCAGTGTCTTTGTAGCAACAGGTCTGCGTCACCTCCCCTGTGCGCCCTTGCTTTTCTTATTGTCACTGTTGGGAAGATTGTATTTCCCATAACACTTGTAAGTTTTGTTTCTGTTATCGCGATAATGTACGACTGCTCTTCTACTTGTAGCTCTACCCTTTTATTTGTATTTACATCCGCATTTGTGTGCATACAATTTGTTACTCATTACAGCTGAACTGTTTGTTTTTCTTGAGGTATAGTTGATCATTTGATCAAGGAGGCCTGGTTGAGGACCGGGCCGCGGGGACGATAAGCCCCGAAATCATCTCAAGTTAACCTCAAGGTAAATCATGTTGTTGCATTTCCATGTCTGACAGAGAAAGGGGTGTGTGGTTTAGTCACTCCTGCCTGCTTGTTTATATGGGTGCCCCATTAGGCTGTAAAGCTCTATTATTTCCTTCTGCAGTACTCATTGTTTCTTTATTAAGCTGGATAGTACCACAATTTCCCTCTGTCAGATTTACTTCTTGTGCACTGTTGTACCATTTTTGTGGCCCTCCGTGTATTCCTCGTTTGGAGTTTGTCCATGATCTACTTTGTTGCCTCCTTATCCTTTTACACATATCCATTGTGATACTGCTTTGCTTAATAGTGGCTTTAGGCATTGTATGTACTAGCTATATCTATAAATCCATCAATCTTTGTAAAATCTCTTGTATGTATGTACCTTACCTAAATAAACATTTATTTATTATTTATTTACATACTGGGTGGAATTTCCCTTCATCCCTCAAATATGTTTTTTTCTGCCAGTATATGTTCAACTGAACTGTTGTCCATACATATAACAATCACTGGAAGATATATTTTCTCTCATTCTGTAACGTACCTGACTTACAATAATTGTGTAGAATTTCTGATTTTCTTTTGTCTCTCTTCACTTGGCATGTGTCTCAAGTTCAAGTATGTTTATTGAGACAAGAAAAAATACATCTCAAAGGAATAGAGTAGCTTAGGCTATTTCTACCCCCCCCCCCCCCCCACCTCCTGTGTCTCCTTCAGACTGGCGGGTTGTATATTACTTTCCTCTCCAACTCCTGCCTTGTACATGTCATGACTTGGGTAGTTTATACAGCCTCTAACACTGTTTCCTTAATTATTTTATTTTCCTCTGAACTTTGTGCTACTTCAGCAAAAGTTTTATCTTGTCTTCCCAAATCTTGATTACACTCACTACTTGTCTAGTTCTCTTGTCTGTTATCCTACGTGCTTCCTTTCTTACCTTCCTTTTCCCCTTCCACTGCTTTTATTGTTTTTTTCCAATTCGCATTCTCCTGTGTGCGTAAGCCGGCTGGGCTGGACGGTAGAGCGACGGTCTCGCTTCATGCAGGTCGGCGTTCAATCCCCGACCGTCCAAGCAGTTGAACACTATTCCTTTCCCTCCGTCCCATCCCAAATCCTTATCCTGACCCCAGTGCTATATAGTCGTAATGGCTTATTGTTTTTCATTTTTACGGGCTCACCATAGCCCGTGCTACTTGGAACTTTTGTTCCTAATAGCTGAATCTAAAACAACAGCAACAGCTGCTTTTCGCTGATAGTTGCCTTCCGTATGTGCATAAGACCACTGGCATCAGCCACCGACCGGTACTCCCTCGCCCTGTGACCTTAAACAGGGAAATGTCAACAGCCAGTCAATAGAGTCAATAATTCTGGGCGTGCAATAAAGGTCCTTGAATCCTGTAACTGGGAGTCAGAGTAAACAATAATGAGGTTCGTAGACAGTTACCACTTCACCACTAATATCTCCATGCCAACGCCTTAACTTTCTCGACACAAATAAATTTAGTTTTACCGTTTTTGGTTCAAAGTGCCTCGTCATCCTCCACGTGCTTGTGAATTACATTAGACAAGAGTGACTACATTGTAGGTCTTGGTAGCACAGTGGCTACGTTCCCGACTCACAATTGAGGATACCGAGTTCGAACCTCGGGCGGGATAGAAATGGCTGGACAGGTTGCCTTTTACCTATTGCTTCTGTTCACCTAGTAGTAAATAGGTACCAATGAGTTAGGCAACTGTAATTATAGTTGCATCCTGGGAAGGGGCAAAAGTTGAGACCTTTTGGGAGGACCTCGATGCCTCACCCAAGTTTTCAGGTGATTGTTGTGGGGTAGGTGCCCAACATGACCCCTTAAGAATTATTGGCAACTGTAGCAACCCCTCATCGAATTCATGAAGTCTGAACTCAGGGGTTCGTTTTCCAGCGAGTTTTTTTTTAAATTTCAATTTGTTATAATATTACATGTTCCGTGGAGAGTGAAGGAGAAGCAGACACAGACCCGGGTACCACGGAGTACCACCTTCTAGTATTATACACATAAAGGAGCAGCCAGGCGCTCAACAAATTAGTCTCCGTGGTGTAGTGGTAAGACACTCGCCTGGCGTTCCGCGAGCGCTATGTCATGGGTTCGTATCCTGGCCGGGGAGGATTTACTGGGCGCAAATCCTCAACTGTAGCCTCTGTTTAAGGCAACAGTAAAATGTGTACTTGATTGTAAAAACGATTCTTCGCGGCGGGGATCGTATTCCAGGGACCTGCCCGAAACGCTACGCGTACTAGTGGCTCTACAAGAATGTAACAACTCTTGTATATATCTCAAAAAACAACAACAACAACTTCGACAAGACGAAGGGAATTTCACCCTCTGACGCTCGGGATAGACTGGCCGTGAGGACGCGCTGGCATAATCCCCTCCACCACACTGATCCTTTTTGTTTTCCACAAACAAAACTGACATTCAGAGATTTATTGTTTTATTGTCATAAATTGCAGGCAATAATACATTTGAATTTGTTTTCAATATACAATTGGAACAATTTGTTCAACGTATGGAAAACAAGTAACAAAGAACATTAAGGTAATATATATTTGCAAAAAACATGTTGCTTAAAATGTTTACAATTTAACTTAGGCTACGTTTACACCAGATTAGATCACAAATCAATACAAGTTCACAGAGGAAAATTGAGACGTTGTATAGGTCATATTACAGGGCTTAATACAACAACCACTTGGAGGTGTCGGTAGAGCCATAGCCTCGCTTCTTGCAGGGTCTATGTTCATTTCTTACAAGTGGCTAGGCACCGTTCCTTCAAGAAAAAAGTCCGCTACGGGCTCACCATAGCCCGTGCTACTTGGAACTTTTTGTGCCAAGGAGCGAATCTTAAACAACAACAACCGTTCCTTCACTGTCCTCACATCCCAGCTCCCTGTCCTCCTATTCCTCCCAGGCGCTATAATGTCATATTGGCCTAGCGCTCTCTCATAATTATTTTACAGTAATTAGATGATACATTATCGTCCAAGGCATCTTTCTCCTTTTTATCTTCCTCCTCGTCCGCCTTCTTATCTTCCTTCTTCGGACGGAAACCTTTGATCCCCGGAACCTTCACAAGGTAGGTAGTTCTTATTATTCGCCTCCTCCTCCTTCCTATTATCATCCTTATCTTCTCCTTATCTGCCTATTCAGATTTCTGAATCTGTACACAAGTTGAACTTGATATGAATCTGTAAAAAAAAATGGCTATAAAGCCTAAAATTACTTCGTGAAGCTCAAATATTTGGACAAAACATGTCAAATTAGGAATTCAATTGTAGAGTTTGTTATAGAGTATGTGTGAACCTTCCTTTGCTGTGCCTCGGGGCCGCTACTGATGCTCTTAGGTGAGATGAAGCACATAACATCAGCGGCGCATGCAAGGCTGGCCAACATAAGAACTGCCTTCAGAAACTTGTGTAAGGAATCATTCAGAACCTTGTATACCACGTATGTCAGACCAATACTGGAATATGCGGCTCCAGCCTGGAGTCCATATCTAGTCATACACAAAACGAAGTTAGTAAAGGTTCAGAGGTATGACACCAGGCTAGTCCCCGAGCTAGGAGGAATGATCTATGAGGAAAGATTACTGAAACTGAACCTCACGACACTGGAACACAGACGAGTTAGGGAGACATGATCACTACCTACAAAATTCTCAGAGGAATTGACAGGGTAGATAAAGATAAACTGTTTAACAAGGGTGGTATGCGAACAAGGGGGCACAGGTGGAAAGTACCCAAATGAGTACTGGGTACTCATTTGGGTACAAAGTACGAAGTACTGAGTACCCAAATGAGCCACAGGGACGTTAGAAAGAACTTTTTCAGTGTCAGAGTAGTTAACAAATGGAATGCATTAGGCAGTGATGTGGTGGAGGCTGATTCCATATACAGTTTCAAGTGTAGATATAATAGAGCCCAGTAGGCTCAGGAATCTGTACATTAATTGACTGACAGTTGAGAGGCGGGACCTAAGAGCCAGAGCTCAACCCCCGCAAGCACAACTAGGTGAGTGAGTACAGTTAGGGTTCCCAAGGCCACTCCTGGAAATAGCCTCCAGTTCCAGCCCCAGATGAACGGGAAAATGTTCCATAAAAAAAAACAAATTTTTAG
>NC_091199.1:12436425-12558925 GCF_040958095.1 Procambarus clarkii | reverse complement strand
CTGGCGGGTTTCTCCCTGGCTGGTGCCCGCAAGGAGGGAGGCGGTACAGGCCCCGAGGTCTTCCAGCCGAGTTTTTCTCCGATTATTTGTAAGAACAAAATTTTCCTCGTTAGAATATCATTAGCATATCTGAGGATGACTAATTATGATCATCTGCGCCTTCGTTACATTCCCTCGGTTGGCTACAGCGGTTCGTTAATCCGCTTCGCTAATCCGGCTTCCTGGTACGGTTCACTAGTGCACTTCGTTCCATCGGTTCGCTCTGATGGGTTGCTATTCATCCCAGCTCCGATGAGTCTTCCGTTGGAAGGATCATTAGTGTTGATGAGCTTACCTACTATACCTCTGGATTATCTCTTGATTTATCATATATCATTTAATTAGTTTAGTTCGTCCATTAATTATTTGTCCATTCCACGTCCTTGAGCCTCGATGGACGCAAGTAACGCAGCATCCTGGTCTCTTACTGAACGCACTGCGCTTTTTTACGCAATAAAAGCGTAGAAATTGCAGTGGTTGAGGGCACACGAAAAAGCACCTCAATACTGACGTTCCCCGGGACTCATAATAAGGATCCGTCTGGCCAGGGTCCTTCGGGGTGGCGATGTTCGGATGTCTGACGCTCGTCCAGTGGTGTGAACATCCTCCAGGGCCACAGACAAAGCTCTAGGGGGCCACAGACACAGTTCCAGGGCCACAGACAAAGCTCTAGGGGGCCACAGACACAGCATCAGGGCCACAGACACAGCTCCAGGGCCACAGACACAGCTCTAGGGGCTTCAGACACAGCTCCAGGGCCACAGACACAGCTCTAGGGGCCACAGACACCGCTCCAGGGGCCATAAACACAGCTCCAGGGGCCACAGACACAGCTCCAGGGCCACAGACACAGCTCCAGGGCCACACAGACACAGCTCCAGGGCCACACAGACAGAGCTCCAGGGCCACACAGACACAGCTCCAGGGCCACACAGACACAGCTCCAGGGCCACACAGACAGAGCTCCAGGGCCACACAGACACAGCTCCAGGGCCACACAGACACAGCTCCAGGGCCACACAGACAGAGCTCCAGGGCCACACAGACAGAGCTCCAGGGCCACACAGACACAGCTCCAGGGCCACACAGACACAGCTCCAGGGCCACACAGACAGAGCTCCAGGGCCACACAGACACAGCTCCAGGGCCACACAGACAGAGCTCCAGGGCCACACAGACACAGCTCCAGGGCCACAGACAGAGCTCCAGGGCCACAGACACAGCTCCAGGGCCACAGACACAGCTCCAGGGCCACAGACACAGCTCCAGGACCACACAGACACAGCTCCAGGGCCACAGACACAGCTCCAGGGCCACAGACACAGCTCCAGGGCCACAGACACAGCTCCAGGGCCACAGACACAGCTCCAGGGCCACAGACACAGCTCCAGGGCCACAGACACAGCTCCAGGGACCACAGACACAACAGTTAATACCCTATAACACAGTTGCATCAATAAAGTTTTTCGTAAAGTTAAACAAAGATGTAATATACGTTTTCTTCTTTGCATTAGATTCTTTCTTATTTTCTATCAAAAGTTTGAATTTGGCGGTTGCCATCTTAGAGGTGGAGGGCGGGAGCGGGGTGACCTCGGCCCCAATATTGATCTTTAATGCATATTGGCCACCAAGAGAGTCCGGTGGATCAGCGTCTCCCAGAGTCCCTGGCATCATTAAGATGGCTCTCCGACACTAATTTATATCCAAGAGAAAGATAATTAGTTGTCTTAACGAGAACATTGCGTCAGCTGAGTTGTCTTAACGAGAACATTGCGTCAGCTGAGATGTGTTAATGAGAACACTGCGTCAGCTGAGTTGTCTTAACGAGAACATTGCGTCAGCTGAGTTGTCTTAACGAGAACATTGCGTCAGCTGAGTTGTCTTAACGAGAACATTGCGTCAGCTGAGTTGTGTTAATGAGAACATTGCGTCAGCTGAGTTGTGTTAATGAGAACATTGCGTCAGCTGAGTTGTCTTAACGAGAACATTGCGTCAGCTGAGTTGTCTTAACGAGAACATTGCGTCAGCTGAGTTGTCTTAACGAGAACATTGCGTCAGCTGAGTTGTCTTAACGAGAACATTGCGTCAGCTGAGTTGTCTTAACGAGAACATTGCGTCAGCTGAGTTGTGTTAATGAGAACATTGCGTCAGCTGAGTTGTCTTAATGAGAACATTGCGTCAGCTGAGTTGTCTTAACGAGAACATTGCGTCAGCTGAGTTGTTACTGTCTACTGGTACTCAAGAAATATTGTGCGTCTTAGCAACTGTCCAACACCAACCCGTCCTCGGACCAAGTCCATTCCATCCAGCGGTCGACCCCAAAGACGCATTCATAAATTTTAAATATATAAATAACAAATATCAAAATTTTGAATGTCAAATATAAATTAATATATCAGATTTTAGCAAATTGTACATATTTAGGCACTGGTTAGGTGTTTAGGTTCTGTTGGCGATTATTTGTAGTACGTGGGTGAAGCATTTACAGCGTTATGGATTCGCAATCCATCGACCGAGGTTCGATTCCTCCTTTACGTACCAAAACTGCACGTTACCATAGAAAAATAAAATCCTCACTAATCTCACTATATATATATATATATATATATATATATATATATATATATATATATATATATATATATATATATATATATATATATATATATATATATATAATATTCACAACAGAACCAAACTGCCAATCAGAATTGCATGAGCTTGTTAGGCCCACAACAACACATTCACGCATGAGTGCCAACCGTGAGAGCGGGAGAGGTAGCCTTGTTACACAGAAAAATGACAATAACTCGGGACTATCGTAAAGATATATGTGTTCCACACACGGGTTTAACACTCCGCATTATTCACAAACATATCTACATAATTTACACTGTCGCTTTAATACTAGGCTCGCTGATAATGATAATATATATATATATATATATATATATATATATATATATATATATATATATATATATATATATATATATATATGCAAACAAGCCTGAATGGTCCCCAGGACTATATACAACTGAAAACTCACACCCCAGAAGTGACTCGAACCCATACTCCCACAACTGGTATGTACAGGGACGCCTTAATCCGCTTGACCATCACGACCGGACAATAAGGAAGTGATAGCCGAGGCTATATGAACCACTTCCCCGCCGGCACTCGGATGGTAATCTTGGGCATAGCATTTTATCAAATCACCTCATTCTTTGGGGCACACGTGAGGAACACAAATGCAAATTGCATTTGTGTTCCTCACGTGTGCCCCAAAGAATGAGGTGATTTGATAAAATGCTATGCCCAAGATTACCATCCGAGTGCCGGCGGGGAAGTGGTTCATATAGCCTCGGCTATCACTTCCTTATTGTCCGGTCGTGATGGTCAAGCGGATTAAGGCGTCCCTGTACATACCAGTTGTGGGAGTATGGGTTCGAGTCACTTCTGGGGTGTGAGTTTTCAGTTATATATATATATATATATATATATATAATGAGAGAGAAACAACACGGGTCCGTAAAGATGGCGTCGCGTGGGTTTGGGGGCCAGATTCACGAAGCAGTTACGCAAGTACTTGGGAACGTTTTTGTCTACCATCTTCGTGGCGGCTACGTCGGGATTCAGGAAGGCATTACGAACGAAAATGTTCCTAAGTAACTGGGGCCGCCCTGCTGGACGAGTGTAATTACCTAAGTGTAGTTACAGGATGAGAGCTACGCTCGTGGTGTCCCGTCTTCCCAGCACTCTTTGTCATATAACGCTTTGAAACTACTGACGGTCTTGGCCTCCACTACCATGTGTCCATCACTAGGCACTGCTGGACGGGTGTGGTCATCACCAAGCACTGCTGGACGAGTGTGGTCATCACCAGACGAGTGTGGTCATCACCAGGCACTGCTGGACGAGTGTGGCCATCACCAGGCACTGCTGGACGAGTGTGGTCATCACCAGGCACTGCTGGACGAGTGTGGTCATCACCAAGCACTGCTGGACGAGTGTGGTCATCACCAGACGAGTGTGGTCATCACCAGGCACTGCAGGACGAGTGTGGTCATCACCAGGCACTGCAGGACGAGTGTGGCCATCACCAGGCACTGCTGGACGAGTGTGGTCATCACCAGGCACTGCTGGACGAGTGTGGTCATCACCAGGCACTGCTGGACGAGTGTGGTCATCACCAGGCACTGCTGGACGAGTGTGGTCATCACCAGGCACTGCTGGACGAGTGTGGTCATCACCAGGCACTGCTGGACGGGTGTGGTCATCACCAGGCACTGCTGGACGAGTGTGGTCATCACCAGACGAGTGTGGTCATCACCAGGCACTGCTGGACGGGTGTGGTCATCACCAGACCCTGCTGGACGAGTGTGGTCATCACCAGGCACTTCTGGACGAGTGTGGTCATCACCAGGCACTGCTGGACGGGTGTGGTCATCACCAGGCACTGCTGGACGAGTGTGGTCATCACCAGACGAATGTGGTCATCACCAGACGAGTGTGGTCATCACCAGGCACTGCAGGACGAGTGTGGTCATCACCAGGCACTGCTGGACGAGTGTGGTCATCACCAGACGAGTGTGGTCATCACCAGGCACTGCTGGACGGGTGTGGTCATCACCAGGCACTGCTGGACGAGTGTGGTCATCACCAGGCACTGCTGGACGAGTGTGGTCATCACCAGACGAGTGTGGTCATCACCAGGCACTGCTGGACGAGTGTGGTCATCGCCAGGCACTGCTGGACGAGTGTGGTCATCACCAGGCACTGCTGGACGAGTGTGGCCATCACCAGGCACTGCTGGACGAGTGTGGTCATCACCAGGCACTGCTGGACGAGTGTGGTCATCACCAGACGAGTGTGGTCATCACCAGACGAGTGTGGTCATCACCAGGCACTGCAGGACGAGTGTGGTCATCACCAGGCACTGCTGGACGAGTGTGGTCATCACCAGACGAGTGTGGTCATCACCAGGCACTGCTGGACGGGTGTGGTCATCACCAGGCACTGCTGGACGAGTGTGGTCATCACCAGGCACTGCTGGACGAGTGTGGTCATCACCAGACGAGTGTGGTCATCACCAGGCACTGCTGGACGAGTGTGGTCATCACCAGGCACTGCTGGACGAGTGTGGTCATCACCAGGCACTGCTGGACGAGTGTGGCCATCACCAGGCACTGCTGGACGAGTGTGGTCATCACCAGGCACTGCTGGACGAGTGTGGTCATCACCAGGCACTGCTGGACGAGTGTCCAGCAGGGCCTGGTGATGCACTTGTTATACGAGATATGATATAATATGACAGTAATGTGTTGCAAGATATGTCTGACGAAGCTACGTCCGTCGTAGCACTAAGATATGACAGGACCTTTAGAGGCCCCAAGCACTTAAAAAAATTTGGTACTCTCATATACCGTAGATGTAATTCAAGATGAAAACAATGTTAAACCGTAAAGTACTGTGTATATATATATTATATATATATATATATATATATATATATATATATATATATATATATATATATATATATATATATATATATATATGTGTGTGTGTGTGTGTGTGTATCACGAAAATAAACACGTGATTAAAAATGTGACAGTGTCAGACCACGGAGGAAAATTGAAACAGGAATTTCCTTAAGTACTTTCGTATATTAATACATCTTCAGAAGGAGTGATATACTCCTTCTGATTATATATATTAACGTGAGATATATCAATGAAGAAGTCCACTAGAACTAGAGGTGGACGCGAACCTACGACCCATTAAGACCAACGCGACTGGTAAAAGTCATAAAACCGGATTCCAGTAGAAATCCTGCCTTCTCTTCCAATCCAAAACCACTACTTTCACCCTTTCCCTATACTGGAATCCTCCAGCACGTTTGAACCCTCTCTCTTCCCGCTTTTCCTTTCTCACCCACTCCCCTGCTCTCTAGCCCTGAGGGCTGTGGTAATGCCATCGTGATTAATGACTCGTGTGTGTGTGTGTGTGTGTGTGGGGGGGGGGAGGGACTCTGCCGTCCTCCCCCTCCCCGCCTCGTAATTACCAAGCCAAACACACACAAAAATTTCCAACAACACTACCATGTACGAATGTGTGTTCATTTTGGGTGTAGTTGTGCTTGTTATGACCGTCTCAACACGGAGCTGCATACCAAGAAACACAATCAAGTGTATTAATTCATTATATTTCGACCACTTTTATACGACATTTGTTAATAACTCGTATTGTTCAATGATTAATGGTCAAATATGAGTAATACTTGTCTACTTCCAAAGTAGCCTACTATAGTGTCAATTTTTGGTTCATGTGTGTCAGTTACGGTGGTGGACGACTAACCTTCAGAACCTAGGTTTAGGTCGAGGAGAGAAGCGACGGAAGCAGGAAAAATGAGAGAAACAAGTAGTCAGACGCAGGAGAAACGAAAAAAGTGAGCGACGTGTAAGTGAAAGAAACTAAGGAGGAAGAAGCGAGAAAAGCAGAAACTTGACAAGCGTGAAAAGTAGAAACAGAAATATAAGTTGCATTAGGATCAGGAAATCATTATATGGAGAACAAGATGTAGGAAAAGTTGAAGTTTTAAAAATAGTAAGAGAAGTGAAAAAAAAAAAAACATTAGCTGGAGAACCTGATGTAAAGGAACATTATTTCTTCAAAATAACAAAGCCTATCACCAAGTGTTATCGTTAAGATGGAGGGTAACTCCTCCTGGCGGACCTAATGGGCAATAAATTCCCGAATCATGGCGATACTTTCTAACTTTGAACAATAACCACCAGAAAGTTCAACTACAGTATAAAGAAAACTCTATTTTTCATTGAATTAACGTTATTAACTAACAGTATTACTATCGCTGTATATATTACACATTATAATATTGCAGAGTTAATATTGACTCATATTCAAAGAAGAGTCAGTAACAATATTGAATGAGTCAGTTTATAAAAGGATAACACTGATTTTTCGTGAAATTAACCAATGTATGAGTCCTTGTTGGGTACAGGAAGTCTGCACATAGGCTTATCAGTCTCCCTAGCCAGTGATTCCCAGCCATTTTGGTTTGGAGGATCGCTGGAAATATTTCGTAAAATACTGGGAAACCTCCTACCGGGCTGGTACATTAGGTTCAACAGGGAGCCCCTACCTGGCTGGTACATTAGGTTCAACAGGGAGCCCCTACCTGGCTGGTACATTAGGTTCGACAGGAAGCCCCTACCTGGCTGGTACATTAGGTTCGACAGGGAGCCCCCACCTGGCTGGTACATTAGGTTCGACAGGAAGCCCCTACCTGGCTGGTACATTAGGTTCGACAGGGAGCCCCCACCTGGCTGGTACATTGGGTTCGACAGGGAACCCCCCACCTGGCTGGTACATTAGGTTCGACAGGGAGTCCCCACCTGGCTGGTACATTGGGTTCGACAGGGAGCCCCCACCTGGCTGGTACATTAGGTTCGACAGGGAGCCCCTACCTGGCTGGTACATTGGGTTCGACAGGGAACCCTCCACCTGGTTGGTACAGTAGGTTCGACAGGGAGCCCCCACCTGGCTGGTACATTGGGTTCGACAGGGAGCCCCCACCTGGCTGGTACATTAGGTTCGATAGAGAGCCCCCACCTGGCTGGTACATTGGGTTCGACAGGGAACCCCCCACCTGGTTGGTACAGTAGGTTCGACAGGGAGCCCCTGCCTGGCTGGTACATTAAGTTCGACAGAGAGCCCCCACCTGGCTGGTACATTAGGTTCGACAGAGAGCCCCCACCTGGCTGGTGCATTACGTTCGACAGGGAGCCCCTACCTGGCTGGTACATTAGGTTCGACAGAGAGCCCCTCTGTCGAACCTAATGTTCGGCTCCTCTGTCGAACACTCCCGAAACAAGTGCTTCGCTGACGACTGTTGGATCTCTGGAAATATTTCGTAAAATACTGGGAAACCTCCTACCTGGCTGATACATGAGGTTCGACAGGGAGCCCCCACCTCGCAACCCGTCCTCGGCACCTAACAGCTGGGTGGACAGCGCTTCGGATTCGTAGTCCTGAGGTTCCGGATTTTGCAGAGATGGTGTTCGAACCACAACGCTTCACCCACGTACTACAAATACAAATAATCGCCAACAGAACCTAACCAGTGCCTAAATATGCACAATATACTAATATATATAATAATATTAATTTATATTTGAGAAAAGTTCTGTTTTGAATGAACAGAACGTTAAAACTGATGAATGCGTCTCTGTGGTCGACCGTTGGATTGAATGGTCTTGGTTCGAGGACGAGTTGTATCAGTTGTGAGTCGTGTGTAACCCGTTTTTACACACATATAGGGGGTTTGGCGGGTGCATGGAATGGACTTTGGGGTCTTTGTTTGGAGGACGGGCTGGTTGAAACAACTGTCTGTTCTTATGTTACTGATTCACAATATTGTAAGAGAAAAGGTGGAATAGGGAGGAAGGAAATGAGGGGAAAGAGAGGAATAGAGAGAAAAGAGAAACATAGAGGGATGATAGAAAAGAAGAAGGGGGAGTGGAATCAATAGGTGGGAAGGGGGAGAAGAGAAGGAGAAGAGAAAGGGGATGGGAAGAGATAAGGAAAGGGAGAAAGGGGAAAAGGTGGGAGAGTGGAGGAATGGGGAAGAGGCGGTGAGGGGAGAAGGCGGTAGAGAGAGACAGCCAGACTAAATTCACAAATCACATTTTCGAGAGGCTGGGCATTTGAAAGGTTCATATATTATTCTGGCAAATCTTCACAACCACGTGATTAACTTATCGTGGCATTAGATCATAAGCCCAGTAATCATAAGACTGCATGCTTGGTCACATCTGTCACCTTCAAATACCTTTCATGACATCCACTTGACAATGCGACATCGTAATTGCCAGAAACAAGTTGTTCAAGCCCTGGGTGGGACAGAAGCGGTTAGACACCTTCTTTCACGTGATGCTCCTGTTCACCTACCAGTAAATAGGTACCTGAAAGTTAGGCAACTATTGTACTTTGCATGCTGAGAAGTAAGTAAAGTTCATTTAGGGGGGACCTCGAATACCCTACATACAGGCTTCCTGTCCTGGACAATGCGAATTAGACTCATATATAATAGGGTAGCAGAACGCTGCTGGATACATAAGCTTATTCATACAAAAATCATGACATATTGGGTATCACAGGCGCCATCTAGGAATAATTGTTTGTATTCAGAATTAATTTCCAGTTTAACGGCAAACTATAATACACAATATTATGCTCACATATTAGTTTTGTATCATCTTGGTGGAATTGCTCGTCCATCGGGTAAACATTGACGCTTACAGGCTAAACAGGTGATGAAAAAATTATAGTTTTGTTAGCTCGATCAGTATCAATATGCATTTACCCACCGTACTGCAACATAGTTTATGCTGACTCTAGCCAATACCCATCTCTTATTATGCTCTTTACTTATAGTACTGTACTTCTGAATAGCTCCACTTCCACTATCTTACATATACACCACTCCTTTCCCTTCCTCATACACTTGTTCCACTTCCTAAACTCACTCCCACTAGTTCACACAAAGTGTGAAGGAACTAGAACATACAAATGTTCTAGCCACTTACTGTACATGCTTCCTTCCTTGTGCATACATTCATATTTCCTCTACCCCCATACATTTTCAACTGCGTACATTAACCTCTTCTTCACCGATCCCATCACTTTCACCTACTCGATCCTTCCTTATGCTGTACTTACTCTATTGTTTTACTTACCCTCTCTTTCACATATTATTCCATCAAATACTCTCTTTTTTTATCAACCATTCTGTTCATTAACTTTCCCTTTCCTTTATATCTTCCCCATTCCCTTCCCTTTTGTTCTGTGTAACCAATTTCATTCACTCTTACATCTTACAATCTTACACTCTCTGCTTGCATTAGTTCACTGTTAATATAACAAACAAGACATAAGTTATTGATACTTTACAAATGCTCTAATAAAGTACTATATAATTTTTTTTCTTCCCATAATTCTGCATGCAGTACTGTATTATTAAAGTGTAAAACACAAGGTCTTAACTCAGTCCTGGACTAACCAACGAGCAGTAAGAACATACTAAGGGCACCAAGGGAAGGATGAGTACCACAGAGTACCTGTATCACAACTTTGCTATTGAGTTTTTGTCAATTCCAGATTAATAGAAAGGGTCTATATACAGTAGTGGTATATTCTAAGTGTAGCAGTTTTTAATTGTCTCAACGTGTACCTAGAATTTAATGATTTATTATGCTTGACTCAATTATCAATGTTTTTCTGCATGAATTTCATGAGATTAGACTCCTAAGATGGCCAAATACTAATTTTCTTCAGATATACTGAAGCAAGAATAATTTAAAAGCTGCACTTAGCTGCAAAGGAGAAGCAATTTTATAAATTTCTATTGTTGGACATGAAGCCTGTTTAGTTTATCAAAGTTTACCGGTTACTGAAGCCAGTTACAGACCTTCCACAGGATGCGATGGGAAGTACAAGGGATGGGAAGTACAAGGGAACAAGGGGTATCAGATGTAAGGAAATATGCTCAAATATCTACCCCAGCCCCAGGAATTAAACTTGGGGTACAATTGGTAGAGCCGACTGCACAGTTCTGCTGTAAGCTGTGCTGTAAAATTTCCTCTTGAGCTATAGTTTTTAATACAGTACTTCTAAAAGCCTTTCCTGTGAACTAAAATCTTCCTGAAGTAGAAACCTGTTGCTACATCCTTGGTAAGGGGTGGTAAACAGAGGCCCATGGTGAGAAGACTTTACCTCTCACCAGACATGGATAAATGAAAAAACAGCTTCTTTCCAATCCCATTTTTATTACAATATACATGCCAATTTGAATCGGGAAACATTTCATTACCTGATAATAACATGCCAAGTAGAACGTAATATATAATATTTGACTAGACCTGGCTCACATGCCAATATGTTATACCTAAGACAGACCATGTTTAAGTCTCTCCTGCTATGGTCTAATCCACTAGTCATGCCTGTCCATGCTGTGGCTGTCTCATAAAGCCTATACTGTACATAATATTTTGGAATAGTGTAATAAAACACTATTTTCTCAAATACAAATTAATAATATTTACATTTAGAGTACTGTTAGAGTGAAGTAGTTAGAGAGGTGTACATCGAACATACGATGGGAATGTAGCATTTTCTGAGACATTTGAATTTAATCAGTTTAATCATGTATAAAATGCTTTTCATTCATAAAAAGGAGGGATGGCTGTTAAAACTAAAGAGCTTTTGGCAAGTTATTAGCTTTAGATGGTTTATATTTGTACTGCATCAAATACAGTAATAATATTATGAATTTCTTTGTAATTCAGCCAACTTATGATAAAAGGAATGGAAAGCAAAGCAGCAGCAAATTTGCAAAGCCAAAAAGCAGTAAATTCCAATAAAATTTAAAATACAACATTATGAACTACCAAGTACTGTATAACTATAACAAGGAATGCCAACAAATAAAATTCTACCACTGCAGGAAAAGAAAAAAACAAAAGGTTAAAGAATACTGTTTCCTTTCTGTTAACTTTTATAAGTCTCAGTGCAATAATCTATTACTATTATTACTTTTAAAAAGAAAACTACAAATTATCTGCAAATCTGTGAAATGATGAACAGATCAGTTGGACTTCAATGCCTAACTTTTATTAAGGTTCTTTATTACATAGCATTTCTTTCCTACCTGTTGGCGAATGTGTGGATCACTGCCCCAACAGTCGAGTCGCTTGACCATATAAAGTTCAAAATATTAAGAATCTAATTTAGAAGGCCAAAATCTAGTATATGCATATTTTCACACATTTTTCTTGAGCATTAACACATTAATCATAACTCCTATCTCAATTATAGCTGGAACAACAGAGGATAACCCAAAGACCCACCAATAAAGTCGACAGTCCCACGCGTCCATCACCATGTATGCCAAGCTGATGGAGGCTCCAGTGTGACAAACAATAGCTAAATCTTATTAAGGAAAATGATAAAAATAATAACTCAATACATACGGTTAATTGTCAATAAGTATTTCATGAATAAAATTTCATGAAACTTGATTTATTATATGCTACAAGACTTAAAATTAAATGTCATATGTTTTATGATTAATCAATCATAGGGTAAACTGGATTAAATGTTAAATTTTTCATGTCTGCATCACAGTAGGGTGCTGGTGTACTTAAATCATCTTTGATTTAAGGATAAAATTATCATCATGAAAATTATTTGTACTCTGATAGTTAATACTAATTATATATTAAAATGTGCCTGGGCATGCAGTACCTGAATGTATATGAATGCCCTTTTCTAGTGAGAACTTGGTACCTTCCTGAGCTGAGTGCTGCTCCAGCCATATCTTGGGGAGATGCACCAAGCCTCGAGACCCATCCTTGCCTACTTTGTCTAACATCTGTTTCTTATTATAATACTGCAATAGTAATGAGAAAATCAGTAGGAGCCATGAAGAGGATTTCAACCTACACACTGGGTACTCTTAAGCACATACAGTGTGCAGTTTCGAGTCCTCCTCATAACTCCTACTGATTTTCTCACTGATACGTCACGGTAATGTGATCTTTGTGCAATACTACTGCTACTAATAAATATAAATATTTTTTGTATATAAACTACATTTCAAACATGATAGTGGAGTATTCATACATAAACATGGAAATTTATATACAGTATATGCAGAGCATTTTCAAGCACTAAACACTTACTATAGTTTCCTTCATTTTGCTGACTTGTCTAATTTTAATCTTATGATGAACCAAAACATTATTTGTATTCCATGTTCCAGTCATATTTATGATCATTTAATTTTGATTTAGTTTTTGTCACATGAAAAGAACACAATGACGTGTTGATGTTGGGACTGTTTTTATTTCTATGAACACAATTGTTCAAAACTGTGATACTGTTTTTTATCTTTTTAGCTTTGTTGGGGAAACAGAAGTGTATGAGAAGTAACAATTGGTTATGGGTGACTTGGTAACATCTATACTAGCATATACATATTGTGACTGGCTCAACATATGCTTCTTATAAGTACAGTTCTTGTAAGTATACAATACAGTTTCTTACAAGTACAATATATATACAGTACTGAACTATCAATAAATAAGCAATATATATATCAGAAGCTGATTGATTCTTTTTAATGTACTCTTAAGAAAGTCGGTGAAGCAGATAAAACATCAAGTTATAATGTTTTTGCTCCGTAAGTCTGCAGTCTCTTGTTATTACAACAAAGGATACATATAAGTGAAACTAATCCTGTGAACATGGAGACACCGGTGAAGAAGCCAATACACTCAAGAGCAGTCAGAGCCAGGCCTGCTATCAATCCACCAAGAAATCTGAAAGAAATATATTTTACTAAAACAAATACAAAATTATTATGCATCCTCTTCAAATGATGAGCTATTATAAAAGTGAACATGAGAAGAAACACCCTTCAGTACATGTTGCTACATAACTATAAACCATATTACCTGCTTCTTGTTTACAGCATGGCATTGACTACAAACCAAGCAACATACCAATTAATTGTATATTGAGTCATATTTCCTCTCCCCTTACCCACATGCTGATAAAATTGATAAATACATTTGAATTAACACTTGTGTCTGCAGTCATTGCCTTACATATTTTTTAATTGGTGGTTTAGTAGTATTACAAATAGTAAAGGTAGTAATAACAATTCACCATGAGACTGCATTGTATTTAAAATAAGGATTTACAAGAAAACATGATTATCAGCATCAATGCATTCTTCCAATTAAGTCTTATAACAAATTACTTTATGTTGTTGTATACAGTACTTGGACCTCAGTAAGACCTTCAGTACAGAGAACAATCATAAATGAAGTGAAGTCAAGAACGGATGGATGTTAGTAATGGATATTTTCAAGAGGCAGCTGTGTATGGAAAAATTCCTGCAGCAAATGCTGGATCAATCAGGTTGTAATGGACATGAGCACTTGTGGCCTGTTGCAATTCTGATGGAGCAAGATATCACCAAAGAAGCCTGACTTTAGGCAGTGCTTGACAAACAAAAGATTTCTCAAAACTGACTACAGGCAGAGTGGTGTGCCACATGGCTTTGTACTGGGCCCACTGCTTTTCATAATTTACATCAATGACAATGATACTAGAGTGACCAGAAATATTAGTAATCTGCAGATGACACAAAGATAGGGCATCTAGTGAATACAAAAGAAGACTAATGAACTGCAAAGAGACCTGAACAAAATCTAGTGCTGGGCAGAAAAATGGCAAATGCATTTAAATGATGACAAATACAAATTGTATAATGTGGGTTAAGAATAATTACATGTATTGATACCACATCAATAACATAGTCATGATTAAATTAAACTTTAGAGATTTGGGACCCCATGGTGAATAGTGACATAAGGTACAGACAGCACAGCATCAATGTACAAAATAAAGCAAACAGGGTGTTGGGATTTAAAATAAAAAGTATCAGGAACAAAAGTGCAAATATCCTCCTCCATCTGTATCTAGCACTGGTGAGGCCCCACTAGGCCTACACCGTGCAATTCTGACTTCTGTACTAGAGAATGGACATACACTCTAGTGAAACTACAGAGTAGAATGACAAGATTGATACCTGATATCAGGGACCTTTTCTACAAAGACAGATTTAAGTGTCTCAATCCACACTTGCTAGAGATGCTGGACAAGGGGATAAACGATTAAGATTTTCAAATAAGTACTGGTAAGTGGAATAAACGAAGTAATATAAACAGGGTTCTAATACTGTCAGAAGTAATTATCAAAAGAAGGCACCAAACTGGGAAGGCTATGTAGCACCATCAAATGTGTGGAATAATCAGAGGGCGCTAAATATCACCAAGGATGCCAATACGAGAACAGAAACGCATAAGGCGAACGATATCAAAAGTATCCGATTCACCAAGAATTCTATCGAGGGACAAGTGACCGCGAGGGATGGTCGGAAAGCAAGACATACGCTCGTCCTGGAAGTCAGGACATTCAACAAGGATATGCACGACGGTAAGAGGGACAATGCAATTTGGACAATAAGGAGTTGGGCAGTGCTCCATTAAGTGACCGTGAGTTAAGCGAGTATGGCCAAGACGCAACCGCGCTAGAGCCGTTTCCCACTGCCGGTTACAGTGGCAGGAAGGCCACAGGGATACAAAATGCTTAAGAGTACACAGTTTGTTACCAACAACAGAAGACCAACAACCCTGTCAACAGGCAAGGATGGAGGAATGCATAGCCAGATAAAAGTTACCAACTTTGTTACCAACAACAGAAGACCAACAACCCTGCCAACAGGCAAGGATGGAGGAATGAATAACCAGATAAAAGTCAGAAAAAGAAATACCTTTATGGGAAACGGGACAAGAGAAGATAGCCTCACTAGCAGCCGCATCCGCACGCTCATTTAAAGAAACACCAACATGGCTGGGAACCCAGCAAAACTCTACGGATTTAAATTTACAAGAGATAAGAAACAGCCAATGTTGAATCTTGAAGACTACCGGATGGACAGGATTAAAGGACCCGAGAGCCATGAGAGCACTACGAGAGTCAACTACAATCACAAAGGAGGATTGACAACGAGAAAGCAGGAGACGGAGAGCATAAAAAATAGCATAAAGTTCCGCTGTGAAGATGCTAGTCTCCGAAGGGAGGCGACACATACAAGTGCGGTTAGGAAAAACAACAGAGTAGCCCACACTGTCCGCAGACTTAGACCCATCAGTGAAGATGAAAACGGAGCAAGAGTGTGAAGAAAGTGCTCAAGAAAAGGGCGTTTCAGAACCGTAGGAGGAGTAAAAGCTTTAGTAATGCAGGTCAAGGGTGTACAAAACTTTGAAAGGGGGACCCTCTATGGGGGCAAAGAAGGAACAATACAAGGAGAAATATGAGAAAGATGAATGGAAAGAGAGTCCTGTAAGCGAGATAGCCGGACAGAAAGAGGGAGGTGGTGAAGAGGAACAGGAACTACAGGAGGGGTAAAAGTCAAAGCACGACAGAAGCGAGAGGAAGGATGCTGCAAGGACTGTGCCAGATAGCAAAGACAGTAGCGATCACAGCGATCCTGGAGAGATAGGAATCCAGTGTCAACATACACGCTGAGGGCAGGAGTCAAACGAAAGGCACCAGAGCTGAGGCACAACCCAGCATGGTGCAAAGCATCAAGACGGCGAAGAGTAGAAGAAGCGGACGAGTAAGCAGGGCAACCATAATCGAGTTTAGACAGGACGAGTGAGGAATGTAAAGAGAGGAGCGTACCCCTATCCGGCCAACTAATACTGTCAGAACAGATCAGAACCCACAACATCCGAACAAGCTGGATAAATATTTATTTAGGAGGGGCATAGAGAAGTCCTGTTTTTGAAATTAGGTTGGAGATGAGTAGGATAGGCTGCCAGCTTGTATTAATGAGACAAAGTTTAACAGGTTACAAGAATAAACTGGATGTGTATATGGATGAGAGAACATGTATTTAATGGAACCCAATTAATATGGGTCAACAGATCTTTTGCAATGCTCTCCTAATTCTTATGTTCTTTGGATAAGTAATTACTATATAGTTAAGCAAAATTAGTCAATTTTGTAATTGATAATGCAGTTAATTTTGTTTCCAAGTACTGTAATTTTAGTTCAGTCTTAAGGCACATTAGCTTAACTTAAAGATTAGATCTACATAATCCATAGACATATTAATTATTCATGAATGTTCAGTTCCAAAATTATTTATAGTACTGTACTTTTATGGAAGTTCTGAATCCATACAAGCCCTGGTTCCAAAATTCAATATCCCTTGACAACTCAAACCCTTATTTTAGAATTTTTATGTCTCTAGGAAATAAATCTCATCTGACTGCCACTGCCTGTAATTGTCTTAAGTCAAGATGAATGGGTGGTACTTACTCTGCATCATGCCTCCTGTATTCCACTTCTGTGTAGCTCACTGGCAAGCAAGCAAGTACATTTTCCTCCTGTAAATTGAACAATAATTATTTACACTTATAATTACATGTAACAGCTTATTATGAACCCAATTTAGTTTTGTTATAAGTATGTAAGGAAGATAAAACAAAGAAGTATCCTGATAAAAATATTAACTTTTAAAAATGATTGCATTTATGAGGTGCAGAATGAGTAATGTGCAGAATGGCCTTAAGTCAAATAATTCCATACAGCTAGTTTCTAGACCTGCAAAAATGCAGGAGCCATTATATACTGTACTATCTGCAATCAAAATATATTAATCATATATATGCTAGGCTACTGAGCAGTTTCAATTGAAGTGTTTAGGTGAATATGTAGATTATCTTGAGATGATTTCAGGGCTTAGCGTCCATGCGGCCCGGTCCTCGACCATGTAACTCATGTTTCCTGGAAACCTTCACCATTACACGCTGCACATATAACATGATATACAGAGACTCTTAGTTGAGCAAATCCCATCCTTTCTTTCAGTAATTGACGCCAACTTTGTCATCCCATATCTTTTCACTTATTTATTTGCAACACTAACCAATTGTACAAAATGTACACATTATGTTATAAGATATTGCTAGTGGCCTTACAAGAATATAAATCATCAATGCTATGTACTCTCATAAACCCAATTTGCCTTCTTGTATATACAGGTATATAAATAAATAAATAAATAATAAATAAATAAATAAATAATATTAGTCTATCTCTTAATGATTTCATGTATTGCTCAAAATATTTACCAATATACAGTATATTATGTTTGATTATTTTTATACTAGCTTTTACTAAATGTAATTTGTAGATTAACACAATACAGTACATATACTGTATAACACATATTAAACACATTTTATTATAATAAATACAGTACAACAAATTATTAATACAGTGTATTATAATTCTGTGGATACTGATATTGCTATATTTATGTTACACTTACTAAAGAAATTGTTCACGCCTTGTGTTAGACTATGTTAGCATATGCAGCAGTTGTATGGTACCCATATCTCAAGAAGCACATCAACAAACTGGAAAAGGTGCAAAGACATGCAACTAAATGAATCCAGAACTGAAGGACAAGAGCTACGAGGACAAATTAGAGGCATTAAATATGCCAAAACTAGAAGTTAGAAGAAAAATAGGCGATATGATCACTACGGATAAAATAGTAATGGGAATCGATAAAATAGATAGGAAAGAATTCCTGAGACCTGGAACTTCATGAACAAGAGGTCATAGATTTAAACTAACAAAACAAAGCTGCCGAAGAAATATAAGAAAAGTCACTTTCATAGTGTTAGATTGTTGGAACAAGTTAGGTGAGATGGTGGTGGAGGCCAAAACCATCATTAGTTTCAAAGCATTATATGACAAGAGTGCTGAAAAGACGAGATACCACGAACGTAGTCTCGTCCTGTAACTACACTTAGGTAATTATTTAAAAAAAAGAGTCAAGAAACTACTGTACCTCTAGACCACTGATTTTTAAGCACTTAAAACAAAATCATATTTTAAACTAGATTACATTAGTCCACAAACACAAGATGCTTACCCTAGACAGTAACACACTAATCAACAGCACCACATGTGATGTCAGTGTTAAAAATCGTGCTGGGATTAAGCCTGTCACTCTCATCGTGTTGATTGTTGTTGGATCTATTCACAAAAACTTCTGTAAAAATAGTCAATAAATAGATTATAATCTAAACTAAATATGCCACATTATTTGTTTAACATACACTGTATATAGTATTTTGGTATCCAATGAAAGTCAAAAATGGGATAATAATATTTTGAGCAAGTTATTCTTCATTTTCCAGAGAAATGGTCATCCATAGTTCTCACCTATGATCATGAGCCAATGGTCACATCCAGGTGACCATTGGCCCATATGAGGTAGCCCCAATATCCACCCAAATATATTCATGTACTCTAACTCTAACCTACATTTGAAACAATCAAGTGATCCCGTGTCTATTATGTTTCCCTGTAATTTGTCCCCATTGATCAACTACCCTCTTTCCAAACCAGTATTTAACCAAGTATTTTTTTAATCTAAACTTATCCAATTTTTATCCATTGTTTCATATTATATTTTGTGTTCATATACTGTACTGTATATTTAAGACATTATTTATATCTACAGTAATTTGTTATACCCTTTTACTCTTTGTATACTTCAACAATGTCACCCTTTACTCTTCTCCTTTCAAAAGAATGTAAATTATGTTTTTGGGGGGTTTGTCCGCCTGCCCTACTCTATGCATTTCAAAATTTCTTTTTGCTTTTCTAATACATTATCTCTTGTTAACCCAATTTGGTATTTTCACAGGAACACTATGCACCTTAGCTTCATCCAGTTGTGACAAGTCCGCATCTGCTTCACCTTCTTAATCAACTGGAATAAATCTTTCCTCGTGGCAGCACACAGTTCAATCAACTCTTGTACTAAACTTGGCTCTATCTCAAATAACTAAAGATTCAGAAACTAACTCACTAGCTTCAGCAACAGACAAAAATGGAACTAATAAAACTTGATTAGTGACATGCAGTAGGAATATACTGTACTGTAATGTGCTGCACAGTGGCATTAGAAGCATACAGCATAGTCTAATACTGTATGTAAATATACTTGTTCTTAAAGAAATTTTTAAATTTTTCACTTAATGACACACCACATGCAGGTATTACAGCTTACCCATACTTTATGACATTTTGATTATGTGGTGGAGACATACTTCAGCATGAGTTCATATTCCTTTGTCAAAGTCTGTTGTCACTGACTGCAAGGATGGGTTGGCTTTCTGAAAATAAGTACAGGTAGTATTTTTAGAAATGACTGACAAGACCATGGGGCAAAGGGGTTATTTGATGGATACTAACATGCATTTGCAACTTTTAGTTAGGCTATATAAACCTTTTTATGAAATAAGATTAAAGTCAAGTATTTATTATGCATGAGAGAAGGGTGCAAGAAAACACACATGATAGATGGGTCAGATACTGTGGGAGTTCACTCATGACTTAGATTTCTAAATGTAAGCTCACCCATATCGAGTTCTTCATGAGAGTAACTGTCTATACACCACTAGGTGTGCATCTTCCATCTCATCACCTGTGTATGGATTTACCTCCACCTAAATTCACCAATGGCAAAACAGAGAATAAGCTATATGGTATACAGAGGGAGGAAATGTGTAAAACAATGAGATGAAATTTTTTTTGAAGTGCTTAGAGAACATTTAGTATTATCCACATAATGTGCTGATTGAATGCCATATATCAGATACAATGAAGAACTGTGACTACAGTGTATTAGTGGTACTTTATCCAAAACTGACCTCCAGTTCACGGTGGAAATAAAATACTTGGGGTTAAAAAAAATTTATGACAAAGTTCATTATCACTTAGATATTGTATCAGTGAAACATCTTTGAAATGTTTTGATTAACAGTCACAAAAATTTATTTGCACTTTAGCTATTTCATACAATTACAGCTTAATGTTGCCATATTATGTTAATATTTTTTTTAGCATTACTGTACTTCATAATAAACCTTTTATAATTTTTTCAGATTCAGTGTTTTAGTGTCCTGTTTTGTTTATATTTTAGAACAGTTCAACCTTGATTCAATGAACTATGTTACCAACCCCAATTCGTTCTAACCGGAAATGCCTCCAGGATGCATTTCCCGTGCCTTATGGACTAATTTCACGTATCACTTATGATAGACAACTGTCAAATGAACATGTTTGCAAGAAAATTCAACCACACCTAACATATTTTTCACGTCTCCAGCCTCAAAGCTCATTTTCAAAAGGTAGCAGGGCCATACCTGAGTGAACAAAAATCTTGCAAAATCAAAATTAAAACAAACCATAGAATTGAGATTTAAATATCCTCAATAGCTTTCTCATGGCACCTTACTACTTCTTGTAACCTGGGTTTACCCGAGAGCCACCAACACTAGTGGCCTTGGTGAACTGAGTCAAAAATGCATCCAGCATTCCCCAATTCTTCAAATGCATTTTTCTGCATAGTACTTATGTAATTTTAACAAGATTATGATTTGTCATTGTGGGTGTCTGTATTAGCACTGCTATATAAAACTCAAAGATAAGAAACTAAACTCAAAATATATTCAATATGCTGTTTTATTCCACTAATTTCAAAGATTATTAATATTTAAATAAATGAGAAACATAATTTCACATATCAACTTAATTGTCATATGACCCAAGAAAATTTACATTACTGTAAATATTTTGGACATTTAAAACATTATAAGGATATGTAAAAAAAAATAAAAAAAAAAAATAAAGATGGAAACTATACAATCATGGTGACATAAGCCTGGTTTTAACTTGATGTTAGCACAGCAATATGGAAGTAAATGCGATTTATTTTCTATCCATAAACATGTTTCCTGCAAACTTTTCACAAATGCAAGTTAAGAATTTGATTAAACCCATCCATAAAACTGTTGCAAGTATTAGTAATTGTTTTAAATACTGTATTTTTTATTTTTTTAATTATATATATAAGAGTTCTTACATTCTTGTACAGCCACTAGCACGCAAAGCATTTCGAGCAAGTCCTTAATCCTTATTTTCACATTTATATTAACTATACAGTATTAACTTATATTAATATATTAACTTATATAAATATATTATATTAATTTATATTAACTACTGCATATGAGTTAGTTCAAAGTACAGCACATAAAGTTTAGGAAGCAAGACAAAACAAATGTTACTAACATTTTATTACAGTATTGTATATAACACATTTCATCAAGTATAAAATACTACTGTCATGATAAGATCTTATTTTTAGCATAGCAGGTCTGCTTAGTCTAATTTATAGTATTTTGTTTTAATGGAAACCTTGTATTTTTACACACCAGGGTGTCCCGAATAACCAAAGCAAACGTTATGATTAACGCAGTTGGTTAAAATATTCTCAATGCCAACATGTAAAATTATAAAAAAAAAAAAAAAAAAAAAAAAAAAAAAAAAAAAAAATTGAATACATATATTTATGCAACTCAAACTTTTAATGTTTAAACGGATATAGATTTATGCTGTTTTATGGTTGTACAGTATTTCCTACTTTAAAATTGTGAGACTTTAATTGGCTACATGTAAAATGGCCCACTGCATGAACTGTATTAACTATATTTGCAAAATACTGTTTAAAGTATCCTATGTAAATTACCAAGTTACAAAACTTATGATTTTACAATTTATAAATGAACTGTCCAATTCCAGACCAATAAATACTTTTACTTTTGGACAAAACAATTAATGGGTGAACCCATTGTCTAGTGTTATAACAATTGCAGAATTGTTATAGTACTACAGTATATTGTATTGCATTTATCTGCTGCTTTGCATGCATTCTTTACAGAGATCTTTTCTTTGCATGCATTCTTTACAGAGATCTTTTCTTTGCATGCAGTCTTTACTGAAATCTTCGAGTTCTTCCTGAACTGAAGATACAAATGCATTTCAAGGGTATGCATTATGGCATTTTTTAAATAAAGACTGTAATTATTAATATGAGGAAAGTATAGCAACTAAAGAGTATAAAATGGCATAGAAGTTTACAATGTAGAAGAATTATTCCTTAGCTCAAAAACTTGCCCAATATACTACATTAAGTAATTTTTGGCATTGTAAAAACAGGTTCTTGTAACAAATTGCAACATTATGCCAAGTGCTTCATATAAAGACAAATATTTATTATGTGCTAATTTAAATATAACTATCGAACTTAAATTTCTGAAATAAATCAAGAGATGGGAAATAATGAAAGTGGCTGAAGGTGACCGAAAATCAACACCCACATGCAGAGGCAACCAATTAAGCATCTTCAAAGAGCATCTCGAGCAGGTCAGCCTGGGCACACTGCTCCTCCTCCAGGCGCTGAGGGCCTCCATACTTGATGAGGGTTGGGACACACTTGAGCTTGGTGCGGGCGTCAGTACGGAACACACATTTTTTGTCCTTCCAGAAGTCTCGATTACCCACACCCACGTAGATGAAGGCAGCATCCTCAGGGGCTTTGTCCAGCGCTGCCTTGATGGCTGGCTCAGCCACCACACAGTCCGGACACCAACTCTTCCCATTGGCATCCTTAGAGCCAGAGAACAGTACGAAGATCGGGTTCCCTGAGGTCTTTAACGAATCAACTTTCTCCACAAAGGCATCAAAACCTTCCACCTCGAATTTCTGGACCATTGCGACCTGTTTGGCAAGATGTCGATAATGCTAAAGAGGTTTCTGGCTGCTCCTGTGATCACGTGAAGTTAATGTATCTTCCTCACTGCTGTCACAATGACGAACCTCCTCTATTAATACCGCTCAAGCTGCCCTACACTGACGCATAACAAATACAAAGACGGGAATTTTAATCGCAAGAATTAATCGTACCTGTTTTAATGATAGATGGGAATTATACACGGCCTTAGTGAATATTTGAGTAGGAATTCAAACATCTTGTCCTGATGTGCTTTTCATTAATGTTGATGTTGGCCACGAAGCCTCTCGACCCTCTCAACCTTCCTTCTGAGACCTCGAACACAACAATAATGTTACCAAAGTCTCGAACAGTCTTACAATGAGGCAACGGAAAGGTTTATGATATTCTTGAGAGATACAAGAATTTTGCACCAAGACTGTAATATTTTGTTGAATTATCTGCACGTCTCTTGCAAATTGTCTATGCAGTATACCTAGGTCATAAAAGTATTTGTGTGTACGTCTGATACCATACTACTTGTGTAAAGGAGGAAATGTAGATGTTTATCTCTTAGAATGTTTGGTAATATGTTTATTGTTTGTGATGTGTTTATATGAATGTATTAACACGATGTACTGAACGGGGTGAGAATAGCTTGAGCTACCTCATCCCTTTGTCAATAAACTTATTTCAATTTCAATTTCAATTTCATCCCTTTGTGTGTATTTTACCTCAATAAACTTATTTCAATTTCAATTTCAATTTCAATGAGGCTACAAAAGCCTGTACAAAATTACAGTTTAGTAATGTTCGAGACATTGAATAGTGTTCGAGAAGTTATGAATGGTTCGAAGTAAGCTGCGAACAGGAGGCAGCAGGGCGCATGCGCCGTGTAGTTGACACGTCGGAAGGCACTCTAGGGAGATCTGGGCTGTGTTCTGTGTTCTTGATAAATATTGATATTTATACATAAACCACAATGGTAAGTAAATAATGACAAAGTATGATGGGTGCGAGGCTACAGCCTCGAGTGTGAGTGGGAGAGGTATAGTGTGGAGATGTGTAGTGACATGTCATCATGTGGACCGGGTCTGTTGACAGCTGACTTAGTAGTGTCTTGAACTTTTGATGCTTAAGTTTTGACGGTAAGACGGAAACCCGTCTGTCTTATGGATGATATGGTGAGGAGCTGCTCAAAAATGTACTGAACTATATCATTTTCAGATAACTTTGTATTGTTGTTCTATATCATCATTTTGCAGAAGAATATTTACCTGAATTTACCTGAGGAGCACTATCTTCAGTGGCCTCGACAAGGACAGGAAGCTGGCGGCTTGTTAAAGGTTTTCGCCATTTGTCCTGATAATTTTATCGCGCTGGAGTTTGAAATATGTGCACTAATATTGTTAGAAAACCTACTGTACCTTGTGAATGTAAATATATATATATAAAAAAAAATAGTGTTCTGTCTTGAGTTACAGCAGGTGATAGACCCATGGTTGATGTTCACTAAAGGGCATGTGTCACTGTTATGTGCAGTAAGCCTAAGTACAGTATTGTACATGAACCCCTTGTATGCAATGTCACACAAGACAATGTAATTTGTAAACCCTGTGGATGTGAGGGGTCAAATGGCAATGTGTCCACAGCTGGTTTAATCCTTTGGTTTTGAATGGCAAGCTATGATCTTCAGTGATCTTCATATATGGTAGTCTGTTCTTAGTTCTGATTATTAGGATATTAAAACATGTAAATAAAAGTTTTTAGCAATGTCGTAGCAATTAATTTAGAGACTACTGCATTGTTTTATTCATTGGAAAAGCAATACAGTACTGTATTTTGAAAGGACTTGCTGCCCATATACAAGAAAATACTTATGTTTTTCTTTCAGTAGTTAATTTACCTTATTACTGTCATTTTGGTAAAGAAATATTACCCATTAATAAATATATTACTATTGCAGATAATAATAATGAAGTATTAAACTTTAAATCTAATTGAATGTATAAATCTTCATCACAAAATTGCATTCATTTTTATGCTTATTGAATTTGGAAACATGGTGTTGCAGGACTAAAAATTTTTTTTCACACAGCCGCTGCGTTTAGATGTAAAGCGGAAGCTAACAGCACGGTCTGATCGTGTAAAATCGGTTGACCTCCATCCAACAGAACCATGGATGTTGGCTTCGCTCTATAATGGCAATGTTCATGTTTGGAATATTGAGAGCCAACAGCTTGTTAAAAGTTTCGAGGTAAGTGATGGAGAGAGAAGTTAAATTTTGCTTAATGTAAAGTAAGTTGAACAGAGTGCTCCAAGAAACACAACTGAATTACCGTAGCTAAACCCATAAAGTTCATTAAGATAATATTTTTGAGATATTCATCACCAATACTGAATTCTTAAAAAGCATAAACCAAATAAACATTTCAGTATGTATGGCTAAATTTGAATACACTATTTCAGTATTGTACTGTTCTTTAATTAATGTTAATATGTACTGTAATAATTCAGTGAATACATTTAAGTTGCTAAATGACCATGTGATTAAAGAAAGAGTAAAAGTCAATGCTTGAATACATTACTTTAAAAAAAAAAAAAAATTGAATCCACCACCCATCTATCACTCGCATAATATCCTTGCAAAATAAATGTCCAGCTAAAATAATCTTACTTCATTTAATATTTAATTCTAGGGATAAATAAAGCTGCAATAATGTGTACTGCATTTTAATGGGGAATAATAGGAATAAAGATGATAATATAATGAACCGCTCATGGTGCAAGTGACACATATATCAAGTGTGAACTGTTCAGCATAATTTCTTCACTGTTTTCCCGTGTGTGTGTGTGAAGCAATAATTGGAGATCTGGGTGTAAATAAATTGGTGGATCACATTCTATAAAAACCTTGTTCAATAACATTTATAGTTCCAGTAAGTGGCCATAGGCCTAAATCTTAAGATAAGTCAAATTGAAAGAACTAATGTGTGTTGCAAACTACAAAATTTACCAAGATCTTGAGCAGAACACCATTTTTATCAAGTACAAATTTATTTTCAAATTTTTTTAGTTTTTTCAGTATGCCTAGTTTTTCAGTATGGTTTGACCCCGACTTGTTTGAATACAAAGTTACTGACCATATATATTATTTATAGTTAGCTATATTTGTTAGTTATCCTAATTTTAATAAAATATAAAATAATTTTTTTTTAAGGTATGTGATCTTCCAGTCAGAGCATCAAAATTTGTGGCTCGCAAAAATTGGGTCGTGACTGGCTCAGATGATATGCAAGTACGTGTGTTCAATTACAACACACTTGAACGTGTTCACCAGTTTGAGGCTCACTCGGACTATGTTAGATGTATTGCTGTTCATCCAACTCAGCCATTCATCTTGACTTGCAGTGGTAAGTGCATATTTATGTTGCTGCAGTTTAATCTGAATAGGAGAAAATTGTATCTTAGAATGCAAGTATTATCAAAGTGGGTGAAGATGTGTGCTTGTTTAGTTGTATATGATAAACTGGCAAGATTTGGTTAGAATACATTAGTTTATCAGACAAAGGAAGATCAGGTTAAGGTTTGTACAAGGGTTCACAAAGACCAGCTAAATAAAACTTCATTCAGACAACTATTCTTCTGTGCTTTGAAGTAAGTTCTAGGTCTCGTGACCACAGATAACATGTTACATAATACACTAATAACATCGTGATTTTATTTTTCTTGGGTAGTGTTATTTTCCAATTGATTATGCCTGTAAAGTACAAAAATGGCCATTTCCTTGCAAACATTTGCTTTTTCCTTATCCTAAGACAGCTTAGTGAAGACATCTTTTATGGTACCTGTACCTGAAGGCTGCCAATATAAGAAAAGTCATAGCCATAACCAAGGAGTCGACAGCCTTCAAGTACCTTCAAGATATTTTCCCTAAGCTGTTTTGGGTAAAGATGAAAGCAAAGATTGAAGGACATAATAACCATTTTCTTTATTTTGAGAGCATAAGCAATCAGAAGATTGTCAATGATTACTTTAAACTTGGAATACTGAGTTATGCAGTTCAGCTGGGCAGGAATGCCAAGTGCTCACAACAGCTATCAACAAGATCAAATGCCTAGAGCAGTGACACAGGATCTTGAGGAGATCTTGGCAGATAAAGGTCGTATCTGATCTCTACCTGGTAGTGCAGGAAATCGGATTTCTGTTCGTCAAATTTATTGACGGCTAATTATATGGCGGATGATCCTTTGTGACTGATATGACAAAAGTTTGCAATATGAGTGAGAGAGAATTTCCTGAAAATGTGTGCTTAATATCTAATTTATTAAACAAAAAGCAAAAATGTTTATTCACATGAAAATGGGGATAATTCTCTTTAAGGTGTTATAATTCTTTTTAAGGTGTTATAGGCAAATCTACACACGGTATCATCTCTTGCTAACAATTCTCATGTGATGTAACACATCCTAACTAAATAGTGTAAATACAGGATGTGCAGTATTCCTGATGGTCTGTCTTCCCTAGTCATTGTTATATAAAGTTTTAAAGCTTCTGATGGCTTTTGCATACTTTTCATTCATTTGATTAATTCTACCTCTATGCAGAGGAGCATAATTTTTCTAGAACCATTCACTATCATATCTCCTCTTTATTAATTTAACATATTTAATGCCTTCATTGATTTAGGTCAAGAAGCCATATAATAGCATGTCTTTGCATGCTTTTAAATTTATTAATATACTGTATTATTGAGATGGGTACCCTACAATTGCTGTATAGTCTATTTTAGGATATCAGATGTAGAATTTTACCATCTGATTCTCAAGGCAATTCTGAAATTGGCCTTAGTATTGTTGGTTCCTGTTATTTGCAGTAATGTGGTCCTCTGGTACCAGTTCACTATTCAGTACTGCCTCATAAAATTCAATCTCAGTTTCTAAGAATCATTTTACATAATTTGTAGGATGCGTAATGTCTGTTTTCAGTTATCTGGACCACAATGTGATATATATCCTTCATTGTATTTAGTCATTTGTACTGTGCATTCTGGAGAAATTGCTGACGAGTGTGTGTAAAGATCTTTTACTGCTGGAATACACTTGATAAAACATCTAAAGTATTTAGACTGCTTGAAAATTTTAAACGTGTTTTCCTGAGATTGTGGGTGGGAGAGATGCATAATACAGTAATTGACACTTAGAAAATAGTACTAGGAATACTGGTTCTAAATCTGCACAGAAATAACACCATATGAGACTAGAAGGCATGGCAGGATGTGCAGAATAGCACCATAGAAAAGCGGATTTATGCTCAGTGAGAACTCTAACAACATCTAAGGCCTGAGACTTTTCAGCTCTCCCTTTAATCATTCGGGGCATAACTAGCTGTCCTCTTGCCGTGTTCAAAAGGGAACTTTATTAAACACCTTCAAAGGATACCTGATCAACCAGGCTGTGTCATTCATTGGGCTGCAAGCAGCTGTATCTGCTGTAACGGCCTGGTTGACCAGACCGACCAGGGAGCCTGAATAGAGATCGGGCTGCGAGGATGTTGATCCTCAAAATCGACAGGTATACTTGCTATATTTTGTCTGGGTAATTTTCTATGGCTTAAGTCATCTTAGTCATTGCTACTCAGTAGTGGCCCACAGACTGGTGCCTGTCCACAAACTTGGAAAAAGAAGAAATTGTATCATTAAAAAAGCACAGGATTTAAAGGAAGGATAATCATCGGTCGATGAAGTTAACGTTAAATGAGAAAATGTTGTGGCCACACGATGGGGTTGAACTCAAATACTTGAACACTCCAGTTTAGGTACAATATGAGGGTTCAGTCATATTATATAGCCTAAATATTTTATCAGATTTATCACTTTCTTGTGATTTCATTGTGCAATATTAAATACTGTATATTTTCAGGAGGACAGTTTATTTGTTTGCAAAATAAAGATAAGGCCTACTAGCTTAAAATAATTAAATTTAAATTTGAATATTGTTTAAGTACAGTATAGTAAATGTTTAAATAATTATTTTGATCATAAACAATTAAGTTATTTTATACTATCAATGTAAATGCACACCAGTTTGGTCAGTCTTTAACAGGAATATTATGATAATAGCAGTATGCTGTGGTCGAGTGGCTAGACTTAGTGAAGTGCGTGGTATACTGAAGCCATGTTGCTGTGTGAGGTGATGTTTAATATAGTTCAGTATTTAAAAGGAAAAAAAGCTCCTAGAATTCAGTGTGTACACAATCACAATACAACTAACACATTGAATGCTTGTTTTTCTGATCTAGTGATCTACACACTTTTGCAAATGCTGAAAACAGAGCACAAATATGGTATGTCCCTGATATTGGAAAGTAAAAAATGGCAATTTTGCTAAATCATTTATTGTCAATGACCATTATGTGCACTAGGATTGACTCTTGTGGCTTTGTTAATGGCACTTTTATTGATTTGTTACTTGATCACTTCGTTCATTAGGAAATTGTCCATCTATGATGGTGGTCTACCTAAGTATTTTAACTTCCAGAACAGCCTCTCTTGTGTAGGACTTTGAAGATTTATTCCTTTTATAGGTCCAGATAGATGCAGTCTGTTTGACAACATACTTTTTGTCACTATCATAAAACTAGTTAAATTTGTTAACACTCTTCCCTTCCAATTTGCAAACCACATTGCCTTTCTTATCATGTAATTTCTTTTAAGAAATTCCACCCATTTAATTACCTCACTTGGCAGTGGTGCTGGTCTACATTTGAATGAGTCCTCTGTTAGCATTTTAATAAATAAGGATATTTGCCTTTTCCTATATGCTTCTCAAGATTTCCCATTTGTAAAGGTGTCTGGAAAATAATCTGTAGTAAGTTGCTAAGGTGAATTCTCCTTGTGTGTGCGTGTGTGCATATATTTGTGTTCATGTTTTAATAAATTGACTTCCTTCAGATGACATGACAATAAAGCTGTGGAATTGGGACAAGAAGTGGTCTTGTCAGCAAGTGTTTGAAGGACATTCACATTATGTCATGCAGATTGTCATCAATCCCAAGGACAACAACACTTTTGCTTCTGCATCACTGGACCGTACTGTTAAGGTAAATTTCAAGCAACTATTGGAGTGTCAAGGCATTATATAAGAATGAATGGCAGAATAAAAATTGGAGATAGATGGGTGGGGGGAGGGATTAAGGGAAGTATGTAGATTGAGAGAATGGGGGGGGGGGGTTATCTTGAGATGAGAGGGAGAGAGAGATTGGGGATGGGAGGGGGGATGAGATTGAGAGGGAGTGTGTCAAAAACGAAGAATTAATAATAATGAAAACCATAAGAATGTAAGAGAGAGAGACGTGGACATTGAAGAATGTCAGGTGTGTGTGGTACTAGTGCTCTGACCATACTGTAAAAGCATGAAGTGGTAGTGTGTGTTAGTAATGTATTAGGCAGGAATTAATCAGTATGTATTTTTGAAAATTGTAAGATGTACTACTTTGTCTATTTTCAGTTATGGTGTAACATATTTTTTTTTTTTTACTTTCAAAAATTATTATTGGCCTGTGTTTTCATAGTATAATTCAGGTTAATATGCACTTCTCAGAAATTTAATACGAGGTACAGTACGCATTAAAAAAATATTGAACCACTTACTGATCAGTGTTAACATTAATTATATTAATTGTGAACAAGATGTAAGAAAAAGTATTCAATAAAAAAGTTATTGTTTATGCTGTACTTAAAAGGTTTGTTTGCTAACTTGGTTCCCTCTTTCACATCCAACTTAACATGTAGGCGCCTCCCTCCCCTCTTCCTCCTTTGTCATCAGGACAGGGTTGAGTGGGTGAACAACCTTGTCAGATGTGCTCAAGTTTTCTTAGCCATTTTTCCCCAGGATGTATTCCTCCACTGATAAATCATGCCTTCATGTGAAAGCCTTTCTGCTCCATCATTCATTCTTCTCCTTCCTGGTCCAGTTAGGTATCCACTAACTTATTAAATGATTGCCATGCCCTTCGAGGTGACCTGGCCAAAATTTTTTTATGAAGCAATGCTTGACTGATGGTATTTAATGTGAATAAATGCCACATTATGGAATGTGGAGTAGGAGAAAATAGGCTCCACACAACACAAAATTTGTGAAAAGGTTTTGAAAAACTCGTAATAGAGAGATCTAGGAGTGGTTCTAAATAAGAACTGTCACCTGAGGACCACAGAAAAAGACTGCGAGGAGCCTATGCTATGCTTTTCAACTTCAGAATCAGTCTTTAAATAAATGGGTGGGAAGGGAACTATTGGGAGAAAGGGCCAAACCATTACGACTACAATGTACAGTATAGCACATGGACAGGATCAGGATAAGGATTTGGGATGGAATGGGGCAAAAGAATGGTGGCCAGCCTCTGAGACAGTTGGGGATTGAACGCCGACCTGCATGAAGCTCTGCCGTTGCCCTACTGCCCAGCCCAAGTGGTTGGGCAGGTAAAGTGGTAGGTGGTGAAATATTAGAAATTGTTCACAATCTTCGTGAGACCAAAATCAGAATGTGCAGTGATTGAATGGTGCCCATATCTCAAGAACCACATCAATATATTGGAAAAAGTGCCAAGACATGCAACTAAATGGCTTCAGAAAGTGAAAAAGAAGCGCCATGAGGAGAGGCTAAAGGAATTAAATTTGTCATTACACTACATGACAACAAATAATGAAAATGGCATCTTCAAGAACAAGAGGTCAAAGACTCAAGCTATGGAAACAAAGCTGCTGAAAAAAATAATGTTCTCTTTTTACAAATGGGGGTAGATCGTTGAAATAAGTTTAAGGTGGTGGTGTATGTCAAAACAGTTTGTAGTTTCAAAGTCATATGACTGGGAAGATGGGACACAATGAGTGCAGCTCTCATCCTGTAACTACATTTAGTCAATTACTTGGGCACACGCATAGATTACGTGTATGTAGGTACTGTACTGCATTTCTTGATTTGATTTCAATTTCCTTAGGTGTGGCAGCTAGGCTCATCGCAGCCCAACTTTACTCTTGAGGGTCATCAGAGAGGAGTAAACTGTGTTGATTATTATCATGGCGGTGACAAGCCATACCTCATCTCCGGTGCAGATGACAGTCTTGTCAAGATCTGGGATTACCAAAACAAGACGTGTGTGCAGACACTGGAGGGACACTCGCAGAATGTTTCATCAGGCAAGTTTACATTTGTTAGTCATAATTATACCTGTTGTATGTACTGTACAGTAATTAAGCTACAAAATTGAAAAAACTGGTTCCTTTTCTAATAAATGTGCATTCAGAGGACAGCTATTGTGCTTTATAAGTCTATACTGGGCATACTATAACGGATGTGTACTCAAAGATATTAAGATTGCTAATAGTGCTTCATCATTCATCTCCTGTGATGTGCTATTCTTGGTACTAGAAAAAGAAAAAACTAATCCCTGTATTAATAAAGTATAGCAATACAAAAAATTTATTTAGTTCAGGCATTTACTTTTTTAAATAATCAGTGGTGGACTGACAATATGGGAAGGTGTGTGTGACAAATGGGAGCCAATGCTGGGAAATATGGAAGTGTTAATGACAGTTGAAGTGCATTATGTAAGTGGAAAAAGGAATTGTTGGTTAATTAAAAAATCCTTTTTTTAACCAGTGTCATTTCACCCGGAGCTGCCCATTATCCTGACGGGTTCCGAGGACTGCACAGTGAGAGTGTGGCATGCCAACACTTACCGCCTGGAGAACACCCTCAACTATGGCTTGGACCGAGTGTGGTGTATCTGTGCTCTAAAAGGATCCAATAATGTTTGCTTTGGTTATGATGAGGGAAGTGTAATGGTGAAGGTAAGATGACCAATTATAGTTTTATTGTAAGCTTATACAAATAAGTGGAAATGTGATTACAGTATTTTTCTTAAGTTTTTAATTTGTGCACTATTTGATATTTACGTTCAGTACTGTATGGTGGTTTATGATCATCAATAAAGTAGTGACCAGCTCATTCGAGACCGAACACATTTGAGATTTAGACTATAATCACCGCTATCGTAATGAAATATTTTCTCGTAATATTGGGCTCCTGCAAACTTGCAGCTCGGACGTGAAGAACCAGCCATGTCAATGGATGTTAGTGGCAAGATTGTTTGGGCTCGCCATTCTGAGATCCAGCAGGCAAATCTAAAGGCTATGGGCGATGCAGAAGCCCAGGATGGAGAACGACTGCCTCTAGCAGTTAAGGATCTAGGTGCATGCGATATATATCCTCAAACCATTGCACATAATCCTAATGGAAGGTATGAACTGTTTTTAACATTACTTTAGGACTTGACATTTTTTTAATCATATTGTGTAACCTACTGGGACAGTCTTGCACTGGGACAGTCTTAATTGACTTCAACAAAGTCATTGGTACTGTGTCTAATGAAAGGTAGGGGAACATAATATTGGGAAGCTATTCCGAGTTGGATAAGGGTATGGTTATTTCAAAAGTAACAGGATTAACATAAATGGAGTTTCTGTACTTTTGAGTGAGACAGTTGCAAGTGGAGGTCACCAGATTGACAGTTATTCCCAGGAATTAAAAACTCGTGAAGATTGGGATGGGTATGGAGTGCATAATAAAGAAATCAATCAAATATACTGTATATAAATGGATAAATGGGTATAATAAACGAGACATTAGATATTAAACAAAAACAAAACATGAATCAACTTGTACACATTGGATAAGTTTAGATTCTGAGAAGTCTTTGAAAAATACAGATTTTGAAATGTTAATTTATGGAATAAATTATTGAATAACATTATAAACTTGGTCACTGGATTTTTTCAAGTGAAGGTTTGACACGTATTGGAATGAGATTGGTTCAGGCCCATTGTGGCCAAAAGACCACTTGCATGAAAAATGAAAGTAAATGTTGTTGGACGATACGGTACTGTGTGTAAGTACAGGGTAGTCACTTGTTGGGAGAAACAAGTGTTCAAAACATATTTTTCCTGTTGGATTTTCAAAGTACTATTTGGATTTTTAAATAATTTGCTTTGTATTTCTTAATGAAATAGTGGCTAGAATGTGTTAGACTAACTTGAGGATGAGCTCATCACAAATGAGGGCAGTGGAGTGAACAAAAAGATAACCTGTTGTAGTTTGGACTCAAAAATTTACCTTCACTTTATGTAGTTATTATATTTTAGGATAAATCTTCAGAATTACCAATTATCTAATTGCAATTTATTTTTTATTTGTAGTAATAAACAGTAAACTTGAAATTTAATTGACATTAACAATGCCCTGAAATTATGTAGAATGCATCCCATTGTCTACTAGTGACAAATGCAATCACAAACTATCGCCGATGCTAATACAGTATATATATATATATTGATACTACGATGGCCATTAGAACCTGCTAGAAATAGGTGTTGCTTGAAAATCTTGGGATTTTTCTTCTTTTTACACCAACCATATAAATTTGTTTCAAGGTAAATTCAGTAGTTTGCTCACAGTATGGAGTACATACTGTACTTCTAATGTTGCACCCGTATGGAAAAATTAATAAAGACTCATTCCCAGCAACTTTAGAGGAGATATCATTCATACCCTTAATTTTTTCTTCATTCCTCTACTGACAGTTTTAATGAATATTTACCAAGATGGCCTGACAGTACTGCAGCATAGGGTTTTCACTTGAATAACATATATTTCTCATGCTACAGCCTCTAGACTTATTTCTCAAGGGTGTGACTCCAAGCAAATGAGAATACTTGAAACTGACTGAAACTGACAAATGTAATTGTTTAAACTGTCTTTTTTCAAGTTTAATATTACATCTTTTATTAGTTGAAACTACTAATTGTTTTAAGTAGGTACAGTATATGCCAATCATGGCAATCATGGCATAAATATCAAATATTGGCATACATTATATGCCAATATTTGATTGACTATGCAAATTTATAATTATTTTTCTAATTTGATCTTTACAAGATGTCATTTGTGAAACTAGTACCTGCAGTTAAAATGTTAAGGACTCTATTTTAAGGATATATAATGTCATGAGTCGGCTTCCTATACAGAACATTACTTAACAAGGTTACATTACTTCACGGGTCATTTCAGTAACGTTGAGAATAGTTATGTTAACATGTTGATATTAAAGATTGTTGCCTATGAATAATATCACCCTATATAAAACAGGTTTGTGGTGGTGTGTGGTGATGGAGAGTATATCATCTACACTGCTATGGCTCTGAGAAATAAGGCATTTGGTCCTGCCCTGGAATTTGTGTGGGCACTGGATTCTTCTGAATATGCCATTAGAGAGTCCAACTTTAGTGTCAAACTCTTCAAAAACTTCAAGGAGAAAAAGTCTTTCAAGCCAGACTTTGGGTGTGAAGGTAATTATAGTAATTATACCTGTGTTTTATCTGTGACTGGTTTCAGTATTTGGCCCTATTCACAGCCTGGCCCAAGGAAATGCTTCCCTGGTGGCTGCCTTGTCAGTCAGGCTATTGGTAATTGCAGTCTTCAGACCCACATTGTCATACTTTTCAATTGTTGGTACATTATCATTATCTCATTTCCCACTTCCATGGAGAGAATATGGAAATAACACTAATTAAAATTAAGAGTCAGAAATATAATAAAAATAACATAAGTTTTAAGATATAACAAAGGGAAACTGTCTGAAATAGGAAGAAATTTATGGAAAATGGGTTCCCAGCTTTCTTCCCTATTCCTGTAATATAGCAGATGAGACAGATTGCACTACCAAGAGGTGGACAGGTTGGGGCTGCTACATGCCTATGAAGCAGGTTGAGATGCAGGAGGCAGAATGGGAGATTGGAGGACATTTAATTAAGCTTATCTGATTTTGTCTGGTTTCCTCTTTGACAGTAGATTTAGTTAACAGGCCAACTGCGATTTGGTATACAGGTGGTGTGTGGAGTGGCACTACAAGATTCTGGTATTGATAGTGCATAACTTTGCTTGTTAGATAAAACTTAGTGTAACAGATTTGTTTTGCATTAGTGTAAGTTGATAATCCGTAAGGATTCCATCATAAAATGGATGTTACTATATATTATGTATCTTAATCATGTACACAATCGTTCTACTTATGGTATTTAAATTGTCAGTGGTTGTATAACAGCTGCTTGATAACCGTTTTTAGAGTTGCATTGCAAAAGGTAAATTGTATTTTTTGTATAAATCTTGGGGAGTAGGGAACACAAAAATGGGTTTAAAATAAATATACAGATACTGTAGTTCTTGAAAGAATGGAGGTGTAAAATGTTGAGGAAACTATAAGGTGATTGTCCATTCTACAAGATGGGTGTAGAATGGGGAAAAATGAGTGCAATTCAATCCTGGGGATTGATTTTTAATGTGATTTGAGGGGAAATTTCTTAAATATCATTGAATCTTATTGGTGATCCAATAAGGTGTAACATTCATGTTTAAGTAGATTTGGAAGTTTACCCACTTTACTTGTACTTTACTTTCTTCCTAACAAAAATATTCACTACAAGTAGCTATATATCATATGGGCAACAGTTTTTATTTAAAACATGCAAAGGTTTGTGAAATGAAAATTCTCCCCCTCCCCCAACAAAGAGGACCCTTTCTTCTCCTCATCCTCTAGGGAGGACTTTTCCCTTCCCTCGAGGAGTATCTTTTACCCCACCTCAAAGAGGACCTTGTCCTCCATATAATGTAGCAGCCAAGGAAAGACAGGAACTGTTACAGCAATTAATACTGTGGTATTCATTTTAATGTTTTTCATAAAAGTTGTCTTGTACAACTGAAGGCACCACTTGTTTGTAATGTGCATGTTATTTGTTCACATTGGCAGCTATATATGGTGGCTATCTTCTGGGATGTCGCTCCAGCACAACAGGTCTTGCATTTTATGATTGGGAAACTCAAGAACTGGTGCGACGGATTGAGACCCAGCCTCGCCAAGTATTTTGGTCGGAAAATGGTGATTACGTCTGCATTGCTACGGATGAAAACTACTTCATTCTCAAGTAATGGTGTTTCTCTACTTGTTAATTGTTACAGGCTTTAGTGATTTAATTAATCAATTGAAATTAAAATGCAGTTATTAAGCCAGTGTGAAATATCACATATGCTTCTTTTAGTGACTCTGTAATGGAAGGGTAAATATTAAGGAGGCAATCAATATAATTTTTTAATTATAGTAAATTTGGCTAGATTGGGGGTGTGGATAAAGGTTACTCTACTGACCTGTTGTATGGAAGGATTAGAATAATGGTAAGATAATGAATATTGCATTGTTGGTTTGTAACAAATAGTGTAAATGTTGATACACTCTATTCTAAAGAGAATAAGGTATACCCCTCATCAACAGATACTGTGCTGATGCTGTTACAAATGCAAGAGAAAATAAAGAAGGCCTGACAGAGGATGGTATTGAAGATGCATTTGATCTTGTTGGTGAGGTAAGTTTTGAGTTTTCAGAATCGGTCCCTAATTTGGTAACCATAACTATAAATGACAGTATCATGAATAGGTGAAAGATAAGCACGATAGCTCCATTCTAAGACTGACTGCATACTTATTAGTGACTATGGAATAGTCTCCTAGCGAGGTTCCTAGTTTTTTGTCTTATGAAGCAGTGAGGTGCTACTGCAGATTAATGCTGGAGTGTGTTGCTCATTTCTCCTGAATACTGAGTACAACTAGGTGAGTACTAATAATAATTTTTTTTTTTTTTGTAGGTTCAAGAAATTGTGAAGACAGGGAAGTGGGTTGGCGACTGTTTTATTTACACCAACTCGGTGAACAGACTAAATTATTATGTTGGTGGTGAGATTGTTACAATAGCTCATCTGGATAGGTAAGATGTTATTTGTATTGTTTGTTAATTTAATAATGTATGTCTACATTGTGAAATTTAGATACTGTACCATACTAAGTAATGTGAAATTATTACTCTAATGCATTCTTTCTTCCAATAACTTGTTTATTTTTTTTCACAGGACTTTGTACCTAATTGGCTACATTCCTAAAGACAACAGATTGTATCTTGGTGACAAAGAGCTAAATGTTGTGTCCTACGAATTACTGGTGTCTGTTCTGGAGTACCAGACTGCCGTTATGCGACGTGACTTTGATACTGCTGATCGTGTACTTTCCACAATACCTCCTGCTCACCGAACACGTGTGGCTCATTTCTTGGAAAAGCAAGGTTTCAAGAAACAAGCTCTTGCTGTATCTACAGACCCAGAGCACAAGTAAGCAGTTGGTTGTTTATTAACTTAGTCATTGATGACATAGCACAAATATGATTGGTTTTCTCGATTTGCATGATTACGCATTGTGACACTTTGACTTATGATTGCCCCGACTTACGATAATTTCAAGTTACGATACAAATTTGGTCAGAAAATGTGACTCGACTAACAATATTCGTTGATTCGTGTTCGGGTCGACCAAGCACATGGTTCCTGGTCACGCGGGCAGACCTGCCTCAGTTTACCAGAGCCGCCCTCTTAGTGACGATCACGTTTGTAAGCGATTCCATTATTTTGGTGATTTTTTGTTTTTTGAACATAAAAGTAATTATGTATCATGCCATGGGTCCCAAGAATGTCGGTGGTAAGATTCAACCTAAGAAAACACGTGATTATAACCACAGAGGAAAAAGAAGAGATCATTCATAAACATGAAATGGTATGAGGGTTGTTGATGTAGAGGATGTCCCTTCCTCATTTATTATGAAAATGTGTGCAGCAGCATGGGAAGAACTGCAAACTTTTGCTGAAACGACTCGCCCAAATCAAGTTGCAGTAGGCCGTTGCCTTAACCTTTTCAATGACACTGTAATGTATCCCTACAGACAAACATTAAAAAAAATTGAAAAAAAGTGTCTAAAAGGTTCGTTCAGTGGATGTCAGGTAGGCTGGCCCATTTTCTATAAAAAAAATATAAAAAAATGAAAAAAAAAATATATATAAAATTAAAAAAATAAAAAAAAATAAAAAAAATGAAAAATTTGAAAAAAGTCTAGAAGGTTCTTTCATGGAATGTCAGGTAGGCTGCTCCATTTTCTATAAAAATTAAAAAAAAATTAAAATTAAAAAAAAATTGAAAAAATTTGAATAAAGAAAAACAACCACTTCCTGATGTTGTTATGGAAGGGAACTCTCCTTCCAGACACTAATACCTCTCCGTCTTTTCACAATCTTCCATATGCCAACAAGAGTAATCAATAAAGGTAAGCAATAGCTTGTACATACTTCAGTATGTACTAAAGATTTGGGTGAGTTAGGTATAAAATTTACTTTGAAGTTAATTTTTTGGAGTGTGGAACGGATTAATTCAGTTCCCATTATTTCTTATGGGAAAATTCGTTTCGACTTACGATACGTCTCTGGGAACAGATTACCATCGTAAGTGGAGGTTCCACTGTATGTACAATGGACTTCAGTGTATGATTGCACCTGCATACTGTACTGCTAACCTTTTTCTTTTGGACTGATACCTACTCACCCAGTGCAAGTAGGAAGGAGAGTAATGAATTAATGATCATTTGTTTTTCAGAACTTTATTAATGTATGTTACCTCCACACAATTTTTATGGATAAATGTCAATTAATATGTGTGTTTGCAGATTTGATCTAGCCTTGAGTTTGGGTGAATTAGACGTGTGTCATCAGCTGGCAATAGAAGCAGGCTCGGAGCATAAGTGGCGACTAGTGGCAGACCTGGCCCAGCAGCGAGGTGATTTACAAACTGCACAGACTTGCCTTCTTCGTGCTCATGATTACCCAGGATTATTGTTACAAGCTACAGCCTCTGGTAAGTTGTGTGTTTCATTTGGATTTGTTATTGTTACAAATCATCAGAAAGAAGTGGACTTTTCAACACAATCATCTCAGATTTTCATGAAATTTGGTAGGATGGTAGTGGGCATGATGTAACTTTAATCAATATGCTAAATTTTTGCACTCTGTGCATGATGATCATACAGCAGGATTGCCAATGTGAAAAGTATAATAATTTACAAGCTTGACAAAAGATGTTCATAACTTTCCTTCTAACTGAGGTAGAAAGTTCATAGTATGCTTGTTTTGAAGCTAAGGAAGAATTTTCATTAAAAATTTTTTACATTAAATATTTAATTTTTGAATTTTAAGATCACATGTGACCTTGGACCTTGAATATACAAAAAAAAGTATCTTTAACATTTTGAGGGAAATGTTGCACAATTAAATGCATTAACACTGTTATAAATTTCATTTTGGGATGGCTTTGGGAAAAGGAGTAAAAGAAAAAATATGAAAATAGCATACCTTACATTCAATGAAATACATTAGCACTCATACACACAATCACAATAGTGTGATGTATCAAATGAACAAATCCACAAGGAAGGGGGGTTAGGATGAGTTGGTACAGTTGACTAAGGTGTGTCTGGGAACATCCTGTGTGTAAATTCAAACAGGCCCTTGTGGATTTGTACATTAGCACTAGTTTGTGGAAATTACCTCATCGGAGAATGAAATATGTCGTGTACAACTGGGGTAAAGTTACAATCATGTCAAGTTAGTGCCTTCTCTGCAGTGCTTGTGAGCTTTTAAGTGTTTGCAACAGTTAATGTGATTTGCAAGTTTGCCTAATTGCAGTATGTGGATAATGAGAATTTGTTCACTCAGAATGTTCAATATGTCTGGCTGGTGAGGATACACAAAATGAGGATGGTTTATTGGGATGTAGAAAACTTATCAAAACCACCTATGATGATGCATTCACATTTACGGCACAACCTAACTACCAGGCATCATTATAGATGTATCACAAAAACCTTTTATTTCTTCTAAAGACAGTTTCATGTGGGATATTTATTTGCTGCACTTCACTAGTTATTTCTGTAGAAAATCTCTATTATTAATTCATTTCTTGATCCTGGTATGAAAGCCTGAAATGCTCGAATTCCATGTGCAGTACTGGCCTAGCATCTTTGTTGTTTGTATAGCAACTTTATTTTCCATTACTACTTGTTGACCTGCGCAAAGTTCATGTTCTTGATATTGTCTTTTGCCCAGTCAAACAACTTTCTTGGAGTGATCACTTTATCAGTAGTGCAATTGGGTCCATTCTCAACTCACACTTGGGATTTCCAGGTTTGAATCCCGGGCTGGACAGTAATGATTGGCCATGTTTCCTATTGCCTAATGACTGTTAACCTATAAGTAAATGGGTAACCATGAGTAAGTCGACTTGTGGGGTTGTATCCTGTAGTCAGTTGTTCGACCTTGGGAGGATCTGTGGTAGATAAAAGCCTAACTATGCATGAAATGATCTATGATGCTAATCAGATTAATGCTGTAAACCACAATGAAGGGCAAGTAAATCCGAAAGGGCTTTTCAACCTGTCAGGGCCGTTTTCAGTGGGAAGAATGATCAGGTCCATGTTTCCAGCTCTTCTGGCTTGTGTCTGAACCCGGGCATCTTTCCATGGCTCTGCCTCTTTAAACAGATGAATTCAGAGACTTTTTGCTGGCTGGAGGTTCCCGAATCTTAGTGTGGAGAGTTTGACTGGTCTGTTGCCATCTGTGTAGTGTGCAGGTGGTTGAGTTTTCTCCCACCTGCAACTTTCATCACAGTTGCAGTATTTAAGGTTTCCTGGTACATATTCTCTTCATTTATTGTCCTTTTTGGGTTCGGTGGTCCTTTCCTTTTTGTCCTGGTTGTTTGTTGATCGGCATCTTGTACTGAACACTGTCGCCTTTTATCATTCAGCTTTGTCAGATTTGGCTTGGATGGCTTTTAGCTTTAATTCTTCCTTGGACCTATTTTGTGATTTTTTTCCATCTGGCCTGCATATTCTTCCCCAGAGCCGTCTTGGTCTCTGGATTGAGTGCATGTTTTCTTTCTCCTCGGCTTTTTGTTGTCCTTTCGGTCCTTAATTCCTTTTTCAAAGCTTTGTTTTTGTTGTTCTGGTTCTGGCAGGGAGTTTCTTTACTTGCAGTCTTCTATTTTTCTGGCTAAGAATGCAATGGTAGGTTTTTGGAGAGGTCCTTTAGTTATTGATTCTTGGGTTGTTCAGCTGGGGGAGGGGTGCACATGTCCCAAGGCTTCGTTGTTTCAGATCGTCCACAGCGTCTTGAAATCTAGCTTGCCTGTGGTCTACCCTCAGGGCCCATGATCAGAAGTTTGTAGTTTTGCCTGCTCTATTTTCTGTTGTCTAAAGGTGGTATCCAGGCTTGGGGGGTTTTAGAGATCTTACAGGGTCCTGGCCACTTGTTAATAATGTGTCTGGGCCTCATCAACCAGGTGCTGCCATGGGTAGGGTTTACCTTTCTTAGGTAATGTACTGATGGTTGTTGATGGGGGGAAAATGGCTACCGTGTTGCTGCCACCCAGTGATGGCCAGCTATAACTGGGAAGGAGGGAAAGGGGGGGTTATGACCTAACTACTGGGAGGATCATTTGCAGAGTTATTTGCTACATTGATTGTTTACTGTGTGAACCTTGAAGTTGTTTTGCTTCATCATCTTCCTGGGGCTTTGTTTTTTTGAGGGTGACCATGAATCCCCTGCTCCGTGCACCTCTGTGAGAGGGGCCAGGTTTTGGCCTTGGTCTCTAGTAGGCTTTTAAGGACTCACCAGGGCTGATGTGACTGTGATTAGCTACAGAGAGCCACTGAGGCCTACTCAGAAAGATGCATTTCATTATATTCGATGCTGTTTTAGTTAAAGGCATATATGTAGTTATGTACTGTAGTCGCAAGTTTATTAGGCCATAAAGCTAATTGTTCGTTTTTTGGGCTATCTGTATCTCCATAAAATCGTACATAAATTTATGCACCAAGTACAATACAATATGGTCATTGTATTGTAATTTAGCAATGCCAGCCATGATACTTTACATTGGTAAATCTTTATCGGTTCTCTCTATGATTTTTCTTTATTCAAGGTAATGCAACATTAATTCGAGAAGTGGGCAAAGAAGCTGAGGGCCAGGGCCGAAACAATGTGGCATTCCTTTCTCACTTTCTCACTGGAAATCTTAAGGAATGTCTAGAGTTACTCATAAAGACCAACAGAGTTCCTGAGGCAGCATTTTTTGCAAGGTTAGTGGATTTAACTTGTACACTATTTAATTTTTGGTGCTTGTGTTACAATTGTGAAGTATTAAGATATTTTTAGTTCTTGGCAAACGGTCGTTTCAAAATGTTGGCTCACTGTTGACCAGACCACACACTAGAATTTGAAGGGACGACGACGTTTCGGTCCGTCCTGGACCATTCTCAAGTCGATTGTGTCACATCATTCTCAAGTCACAATCGACTTGAGAATGGTCCAGGACGGACCGAAACGTCGTCGTCCCTTCAAATTCTAGTGTGTGGTCTGGTCAACATACTTCAGCCACGTTATTGTGACTCATCTCCTGTTGGCTCACTCTTAACCCACTCATTGTTCCATTCTTAAAATATAATAGTTAGACCATTATGAGTCGGCCCGTCCTCCTAAAATGGGGAGGTAAATGTAACAGCACAAGTGCAATTATGTACTATTCATATAAGTAAGGAATTGTACTTATTTTCACTTAGTATTAAACCGTACTGTCAAATATATTGTGAATATTTGAGTTTACCTGAAAAGCTGAATAGAAAACCACAACATAACCTAACCTTAGTGTTTGAAGATAAGCATTTTACTGCTTTTTAATTACAATTAGTACTTAACCTATAGCTATATTGATATTTCAGTTTTATAAAACTAATAAATCAAAACTAAAATATATAAAAAAATTGTAAAGTAACTCAGGATATTTTCAGATTTTGTATAAAATCTCTATTTAATAAAACTGAAAAAGAAATTCCTGATATTTAAAAATTGTGTATAGTGAATTGAACTTGAAAACTTTATCCTAAAATTCTGAGTGTCTTAACAGAAAACGAGGAGAATAGATGGGGAGGTAAATGTAACAGCCCCATAAGTGCAATTATGTACTATGTATGACTGTAAGAAAATGTACTTATTACACTTAGTATTAAACTGTACTGTTAATTTGGAGGATGAGTTGCAACAGTAGACTACCCGAGATGCATTTATAGTGTTAAGAAGATGCATAAGGAAAGAAAATATTATGCCAAGATGGGTGCAAATGTAGAACTTAATATTCAGGTAAGTGTGTATAAATGGTTTGGTTATATTGAGTAGATGCATATTAGTGATTTAAATTGCAGGAGAGGAAGATATGAGATTAGTGGTTATTACAAAGGGAGTGAGGAAGATAAAGAATTAAGTGAATAGTGCGTACTTGTTATTGCTTCCAATCACTAACCGTGGTCGAGTGAGAACTTAGCATATTATGCTGCTCTACTTAGCCATTTATACTTGATGTGCTAATTCTTTCAAAATCAATATTTTCATGTATTTCTTTGTTATGGATTAGGCTTCAACAACCTGTTCAATGCATTCCACTTGCTGATCACTCATACAGGGAATAAGATCCTTACATCTGACTCAGTTGTATGTTCAGCTTCCATTGATTTCTTCTTGTCCTACTGCCTTTTAAATTAAACAAGCTGTACCCACTTTATTTCCCCTTAGTATCTTATACGTAGTGACAATATCTTCCCTTTTCTCTCTAAGGTTGTAAGGGTGAGTTCCTTCAACATATCCTTGTAGCTGAGCCCTCTCAATTCTGGTACTAATAAGTTACAAACCATTGAACATTCTCAAGCTTCTTATTATTCTTCATAAGGAATGGGTTCCATGCTTGTGCTGCATACTCGAGTAATCATCTCGCATAGCCAATGTGTACGGGCTTGGGAGAGCCTCCTTGTTTAGATTCTTAAGATGTTCTCATGTTTACTAATTTTCCATATGATATTGATATTATCCTGTTCACAAGAGCTTCTGGTGTTAGTATTGAGATTGTCTATTCCCAGGTCATTTTCTCTTATGGTTCCTTGTACAGTACTGGTATTTGCTTTCCATTATGTATAGGTTGCCTTCTTCCTTTGCTATTTTCATTACTTTGCACTTTCTTGGACTGAATTCAAGGAGTCATTTATCTTCCCCCTCCAGAAGTTTTTCAAGGTCTTCTTGCAGCATCCAACAAGATGTAATAACTGAAGTGGATGATATCATCTTCAGTTATTACTCTCCTCATTAACTTTGCAGCATCTACAATCATTGGTATGTATGAGCTCACTACCTCATGGAGGTCATTTAGATAAATTAAAAAGTGATGGTCCAAAGACAGATCCCTGTGGAACACGACCTAACACTCCTACCTGACTTATCCTCTCGAACTATGACCCATTTTTCCTACCGTCAGGAACTTCCTGCACAATCCAGTGCACAATAAGTGGTTGGAATGTTGTTAGGTGGAACCAGTTTGAGTAAATGTTTAACATGTTAAAATTATTAATCAGAAGTGCTCTACCCCTAATTGTTAAGTGTTGGGGGAAGGTTGTAAATGGTGTGATAATGGAGAGGCTGTGTGAAGCCATGTGCTGTGGGGGAGTGAATAGATATTTTCTCGCATCAAATCTGTACTTGTATTTCACTCGTATTGCTTTTGCTAACAACACCTCAAGCTATTATAGTTATACAGTATAATTGGTAATTTATGTATAGATAATTAGTGGTTATGTAGATTAGATAATGACTATTAAACAATTGTAGTTTGTACAGATAATTATCAAGTGATTATAGGTGATCCATATAGAAAGTGATGTCACAAATTCTGAAAATTCCAGTACAAGGCCTTATGCCTAAACCCCCATAAAAAAGCATGTTAGTACAATACTGTACAGTAGAACCTCTAGTGACGGCCGCTTCAAATGGTGAGCAATTTGGGTAACGAGTGCCCTGATCGCCGACAATTTGTCTCGTTAGGCGAGCGCTCGTTTGAATAACGTTACCACATGGTGAGGTCGCGCACATTCTCGGAAGCCTCCAACGATGCAAATAAATTACTTTTCTTTGAATAAAGATGCTGGGATGTTTCAAAGCATTGACTTTTTTGTAGAAAAATAATTAAATTAAAAAAAAAAACAATGTCAAAAAGGTTCATTCGGTGTTTGTCAGGTAGGCTGCTCCACGTTTCTTTAAAAAAAAACAGTTGTAACAATTTGAAAAACGGACAAATGTCATATAGGTTCGTTCAGTGTTTGTCGGGTAGGCTGCTCCAGTATTGAGAAAGGAATGAAAAATACAAAACAAATGGAACACATTTGAAGTACAAAGATTGTCATAATGGAGCAGCCTACCTGACAAACACCGAACGAACTCTTTGCTATAAAAAAAAAAAAATAATAAAAAAAAAAAAACAAATTTGAAGAAAGAAAGTCATAAAGGTTTGTTTAGTGTATATAAGGTAGGCTGCTCCATTATTTAAAACATGGAATGTCATATTGATGATTCACATGACGACCACGGTACCGGAACGGATTAAATTCGTTATTCGAGGTTCCACTGTACTAGGTTTTCCGTGATGCTATATGTTGTATTTGTCAATTATATAATGAATGTAAGATATTTAAATGCTATAAGCATCTTGAAGTAAATTGCAGTACTCTACTTTTTTTCTTGGGACTGATGCCACCCCACCCCACACCAGTGGGAACAGGGTAATGATGCATGACCTGTTTGTAGATCTGGTGATTCTCTTGATAGATTATAAATAATGATTATATATTATAAATATAGATTATAAATAAATATGCTGTATATTGATTAAAATACATAGTTTATGCTGATTATATATTATAAATATAGATTATAAATAAATATGCTGTATATTGATTAAAATACATAGTTTATGCAGATAGTGTCACAATAACATGACTGAAAATAAATTTATCCTACCCACACACATGAAATGAAAAGGAATGTGACGGTTTATTCCCGTGCTGGTATAATACATGCATTCATTTTACTGTAATTACCCAAGTGTAGTTACAGGATGAGAGCTACACTCATGGTGTCCGGTCTTCCCAGCACTGTTAAAATCACTTTGAAATTACTGACGGTTTTGGCCTCCACCACTTTCACACTTAACTTGTTCCAACCATCTACCGCTGTTTGCAAAAGTGAATTTTCTTATTTCTTCTGCAGTTTTGTTTAGTTTAAATCTCTAACCTCTTGTTCTTGAAGTACTAAGTTTCAGGAATTTTACCTTATCAGTTCTGTCGAGCCACATTACTATTTTGGTCATAGTAATCATTTTGCCTCTTCTTCCATCTTGTAGTTTTGGCATATGTAATGCCTCTAACTTCTCCTTATAGCTCTTGTCTTTCAGTTCTGGGAGCCACTTAGTGGCATGTCTTTGCACCTTTTCCAGTTTGTGGTGTTGCTTTAGATTTAGGCATTATACAACTGCTGCATATTCCAGTTTTGGTCTCAAAGGTCATGATAAATTTCTTTAGTATTTCAACATCCATGTATTTAAAAGCAATTCTGAAATTGGAAAGGATAGGAGAGGTGTGTGTAGTTTATATGGATCTTTATTAAGAATATATTATTAGGAACAAAAGTATTATATAAATTTATCTTTGGCAGAACCTATTTACCAAGTGAAATGTCTCGTGTTGTGGGCTTGTGGAAAGCAGCAGCTGGGGAGAAGATTGGGCAGAGTTTGGCAGATCCAGCACAGTATGACAACTTGTTCCCAGGCCTCAAAGATGTGGTGAAGACTCAGCGGTTCCTCGAAAAGCAGTCACGTCCCATTCCTGCTGCATCAGCTGCTTCTGTTCCTGTAAGAGTAAATGCATTGGTTTATTATAATGACTAATAAAACTTTTTTTTTCTTTGTATTATGTCCACTGATTTATTAAAGTATAGCAAGTACTGTACAGTACTTTAGAATTCTGTAGACAATAAAACCTACATGGTTATCAGTAGAGATCAGTAGAAAATGTTGAGAAATTGCAATGACCAGCATCATGGCTTGGCCTCGTAGCCTGGTGGATAGCGCGCAGGACTCGTAATTCTGTGGCGCGGGTTCGATTCCCGCACGAGGCAGAAACAAATGGGCAAAGTTTCTTTCACCCTGAATGCCCCTGTTACCAAGCAGTAAATAGGTACCTGGGAGTTAGTCAGCTGTCATGGGCAGCTTCCTGGGGGTGGAGGCCTGGTCGAGGACCGGGCCGCGGGGACACTAAAAAAGCCCCGAAATCATCTCAAGATAACCTCAAGATGGCTGCATATTGTCTAAAGAATTTGAAGGATGTGGTAACATATATTAATTTTGATGTCGTAAAAGGTTGAAAATGCTTCATTTCCATGTGCACAATCCAAATAAAAAACATTTTTACACATGACATAAATCAGGACAATTCTGAATAAAATATTGAAAAACTGTTCAACTTAATAGGCAACATTAAAGGTTGAAGAGTCGCAATAACATGGCTGAAGATATGATGACCAAACCACATCAGAAAATGGAGAAACGACATTTCAGTCTGTCCTGGACCACTATCAAGTCGTGTGAGAGAAGAACTATTGGGGGATAGTGCCAAGCCATTACGGCTCTACTGTATAGCACTGGAAGGGGTCAGGATATAAGGATTTGGGATGGGACAGAGGGGGAAGGAATGGTAAACGCCGACCTGCACGAAGCAAGAGCGTTGCTCTACCATCCAGCCCAAGTGGTTGGACATGTGAGAGGAGAGAGGAAGGTACAGGCAAATAATGAAGTGAAGCAAGAGGTGAGAAGCAGGTAAGAAAAAAAAGAGCAAGATGAAAGGGAAGAGTTCTTACCTTTCATCCATTATAACAACACAAACCAAGCAGATATAGAAAAATAAATTAAGATGACCATGTCCTTGGGTCCTGGGCCTGATTGCTGGAGCTATATACTGTAATTATAAATAAATGTTAAATATAACTAGCATGGAACTAAGTGTAATACAGTGGCACCTTGATTAACGAGCGCCTCTATCTACGAGCATTTCGAGTAACGAGCAAGCCACTCAAAGCAAATTTGTCTATTGACGAGCAAAACCACATGGTGCTTCCTAGCATCTCGCGGGTTCTCGCATATTCTCGGACGCCTCCAACGCCAGTGTTGTTGTATTGCACACAATAAGCATTCCTCTGCATTTATTTGCGCTTTTCTTTGTTTTTTTTGTGGTTTTGTGACTACAATTTGTAATGCACGATGTTGCCAAAGAAGCTGCTTGCTAAAGATAGTGTTGTCAAGAGGAAGAAAGAGACAATTACTTTGGATTTGAAGAAGGAAATTATAGCAAAGCATAAGCGTGGTGTCTGTGTGACTGATCTCACAAGGGAGTATGGCAGGGCCTCATCAACAATTTGCACCATTAGTAAGGGAATGAGGAGGTAAGGGAGGATGCTGCCTCTTCCAGTGAGATCAGGGAAGTGTTGGGAATTTTTGAAAAGGTGACTGCATTCTTGGAAAAGCATCACCTTGATAAAGCAGTGACAACCCGGTGTGTGAACATGTTTAATGACAATTTGCTGTCTTGTTTTAGGGGACATCCTAAAACAGACAAAGGCAGTTGTCAATAGACTCGTTCTTTGCAAAACTAAAGACCAGCAATTGATAGTGAACCACAACCCGGTCCCAGTGGGGTGAAATTCCCAAGAAGAGAGAGGCCGCTTGACTCAGAGGTGGATTCTCCTTCCACACCATAACCGCTCTCCTCGTTCCCACCTCCCCATCGTCTCCCTCAAGCCAGCAACGACTCTTCATAAGGTAAAGTAAACATGAAAACAGTACCAGAAAACATTTATAATTACATGTGCAGTATTATATTTACATTATAAAATGTCATAAAAGTATGGATGTTTTTGGGAGTGGAACGGATTAAATTTATTTCCTCTATTTTAAATGGGGAAATTTGTTTCTTAAGACGAGTTTTCCACGTAACGAGCTCGGTGCCAGAACGGATTAAACTTGTTAATTGAGGTGCCACTGTATGGGTAAAATGCTTAGATTTATTTAAGATGCACTTAAATAGTAAACATACTGTAGCCCCAATTTACAAGGGCAGTAGCAAAATGATGACAAAACTATAAGCCAATCACACTGTCACACACTAAAGTTTTGAGAGGATGATCAGAATCCAACTCCAGTTTAAAAACAAAATTTTGAAACTCGGGGGCAACATAGACTCAGAGCAGGAAGATCCTGTCTTTTGCAGCTTACCAACCACTGTGACAAAATCATGGACTCCATAGACAAAAACTAGAATGCATGTATTGTATGCACACACTTAGCAAATGCAACTGGGTTCCCACTTTTCTTCTGTTAGCTCTGGTCTTCATCTTCCCCAATCTTTCCTTCTTCGTAAACCTGTCCTTGAGTCTCGTCCTTTAGATTTCTGCACTCATCTTCAGCTTCCCTATAATGATCCCTTCTCTCTCTCTGAACTTCGTTCTGCCCTGGCCCTCTGCGGTTCTACGGCGGCGGGCTCCGATGGTATTCATTATGAGATGCTTCGCCATCTCCCTCCGAGCACGTCTCAGTATTTACTGAGTCTGTATAATCGGATCTGGGAGTAGTCGTCAGTCCCTGAGGACTGGCTCGATGCCGTTGTCCTCCCTGTTCGCAAACCGGGGTCTCTGGGTACTTTCCCTAAGGACTTTCGCCCTATTGCTCTCACGAGTTGTGTCTGCAAACTCTTTGAACGTATGGTTAACGTTCGTCTGATGTGGTTCCTGGAACACCATCACCTCCTCTCCCCTTTTCAATTTGGTTTCCGCAAGTGCCGCAGCACGACAGATGTCCTGGTGAACTTGGAGGTCTATATTCGTACTGCTTTTGCTGCGAAGACCTCTGTTGTTGCCGTCCTTTTTGACCTGGAAAAGGCTTACGACACCACTTGGCGTTATCATATCCTATCTCAACTTCATTCTTTTGGCCTTCGTGGTCATCTCCCTCTCTTTCTCCGCAGCTTCCTCTCTCGTCGTTCCTTTCGGGTGCGCCTTGGTACCGCTCTCTCTCCCTCTTTTCAGCAATACGAAGGTGTGCCCCAGGGTAGTGTTCTGAGCACTACTCTTTTTCTGGTTGCCCTCAATGGTCTTCTTTCCTCTCTTCCTTCTGGTGTCTTCTCCGCTCTCTATGTCGATGATCTTACCCTTTGTTGTCAGGGTGATGATTCGCCTCTCCTTCAACGCCGGCTTCAACTTGCAATTGATGCCGTGTCGTCTTGGGCCACTGATCATGGCTTCAAGTTCTCTACTTCTAAGACTTGTGCCATGACATTTACGCGGAAACGGGTTGTTCTTCGTCCCTCTTTGTCACTTTATGGTCATCCCCTTGAATACAAAGATTCCGCGAAGCTTTTGGGGTTATTCCTTGACACTCGTTTGTCTTGGTCTCCCCATATCTCTTACCTCCGTGTTGAGTGCTCTAAGGCCCTTACCCTCCTTCGGGTCTTGTCCCATACTTCTTGGGGGGCAGATAGGCACACTCTCCTTGCTTTACATTCCTCTCTCGTCCTGTCTAAGCTCGATTATGGTTGCCCTGCTTACTCGTCTGCTTCTCCTTCTACTCTTCGCCGTCTTGATGCTTTGCACCATACTGGGTTGCGCCTCAGTTCTGGTGCCTTTCGTTCGACTCCCGTCCTTAGCTTGTATGTTGACACTGGCTTCCTGTCTCTCCAGGACCGCCGTGATCGCTACTGTCTTCGCTATCTTGCGCGGTCCTTGCAACATCCTTCCTCTCGCCTCTGTCGTGCTTTAACTTTTACCCCTCCTGCGGTTCCTGTTCCTCTTCACCACCTCCCTCTTTCTGTCCGGTTATCTCGCCTGCAGGATTCTCTTTCCGTTCGTATTTCTGATGTTTCTCCTCGTGTTGTTCCTTCTTTGCCCCCGTGGAGGGTCCCTCTTCCGCGGTTTTGTACATCCTTGACCCGTATCACTAAAGCTTTTACCCCTCCTACGGTTCTAAAACGCCTTTTCCTCGAGCACTTTTCTTCTCACTCCCGCTCCGTTTCTGTCTTCACCGATGGGTCTAAGTCAGCGGACGGTGTTGGCTACTCTGTTGTTTTTCCTGATCGCACTTATATGTGTCGCTTGCCTCCGGAGACTAGCATCTTTACAGCGGAACTTTATGCTATTCTCTCTGTTCTTCGTCTCCTACTTTCTCGTTGTCAGTCTTCCTTTGTAGTTGTTGTTGACTCTCGTAGTGCCCTCATGGCTCTCGGGTCCTTTAATCCAGTTCATCCAGTGGTTGTCGAGATCCAGCATTGGCTGTTTCTCGTTCACAGTAAATTTAAGTCGGTTGAGTTTTGTTGGGTTCCCAGCCATATTGGTGTGTCTTTAAATGAGCGTGCGGATGCTGCCGCCAAGGAAGCTGTCCGCTCTTGTCCCATCTCTCGTAAGGGCATTCCGTATTCCGACTTTTACCCAGTTATCCATTCCTCAGTCCTTACCCGTTGGCAGGCTTCTTGGTTGTCTGTTACTGGTAACAAGCTACGTACTCTTAAATGTTGTGTTTCCTCGTGGCAGTCCTCCTTCCACCGTAACCGGCGGTGGGAAACAGCTCTGGCGAGGTTGCGTATTGGCCATACTCGCTTAACCCATGGTCACTTGATGGAGCGCCGCCCTACTCCTTATTGTCCTAGTTGCATTGTCCCTCTTACGGTCGTGCATGTCCTTCTTGAATGTCCTGACTTCCAGGACGAGCGTATGTCTTGCTTTCCGACCGCCCCTCGCGGTCACCTGTCCCTCGATAGAATTCTTGGTGACTCGGATACTTTTGATATCGTTCGCCTTGTGCGTTTTTGTTCTCGTATTGGCATCCTTGGTGATATTTAGCGCCCTCTGATTATTTTGCGTCTTTGATGGTGCTACATAGCCTTCCCGGTTTGGTGCCTTCTTTTGATAATTACTTACTTACTTAGCAAATGCATTTAATAAATGTGATGGAGTGATAACCCATAAAATTGTCCAAAGGAACAAGAAGAAATTGGGATAATGACAATTCAGATTCCTTAAATAATGGGTCAGAAAGTTACAGGAAATCGAATCAAATCAAGACAGGACAGTAAAATGCTCAATATCACAAGACACTGCCCTCACCACTACTTTTTCTTATCTTTATAGCATATACCATGGACAAGTATACACTGACAGATTCTAACTCCTTTCTATACTTGGATAGAGAAAAGTATTGAACCCATTGCATACAGTACATGATACAATATGCAGTCAGATTTCCTTGTAGAGTTGAAGTAACATGGTAAAGGTATTGGAATAAAACTTTTTGTAAAAGTTGGTTACAGTTTAAGGTGTATATTGGGTGAAAACAGTACTGTCAATATTGTTTTCTGTGTACCAGATTAGATACAGAAAAAATGTTTTGAGAAAGTATTAAGTAAATTTTTTTATTTTAGGGTAATCATGAACGTAATCCTTTAGAAGAGATGCGTGCAGCTGAAGCAGCGGGAACTTTCGTATATGTAGCACCAGATGAAGATTCAGAGTTTGTTGATGCTCCACAGCAGCCACCAGCACCAAGTGAGAGATTGAGTGTTTAATGTTGTTAGTTGCTGTTAGCCATCTTGATGTATCCTAGGGAGGGGAGTTATCTTGACAATACTAGTAGATAGTAAAAAGGGCAGTGTTCTTTAGAAATGATTCCACTACTTTTAGTAGTTAGAATTTTTTTTTTTTTTTTTACCCTGGTGGCCATAAACTGCCTTCTCCCTCATGGTGAAAGCATAGCATTATGATATTTGCTTAAACAGAATTTAATGATGGCCATACAGTGTATATTACTGAAAACTATTTTCCATATTCATGCATGTTTGGAATGTGTTACCTATCTTGTAATTATATCCAAGACTACAGTTTATAAATAGAAAAATTAAATCTTTAGGAAGGATTATTTGATTTTTAAGATAATTAGCTATAGCATTGTTTTATCAGCATCTGGATATTTTAATTTTCACAAAGTACACTTTTGTAGCTGTTGTGCATGTGTAAACTGTCAGTAGTTTCAAAGCATATGATAGAGTACCAGGAAGATGGGACATTATGAGTGTCATTCTTATCCTGTAGCTACAATTAGGTAATTACACACACACAGAAGACAGGACACCACGAGCGTAGCTCTCATCCTGTAACTACACTTAGGTAATTACTCACACACACACACACACCGTGCATGAAATTTAATGTGAATAAATGTCACGTTATAAAAAGTGGAATAGGAGTTAATAGGCCACACAGCCTACAAATTGTGAGAAAGATTCAAGAATTGTGATAAGAGATTTAGGGGTTTAGGAAAACTGTCACCTGAGGATCACACGAACATAGTGTGAGGAGTACTGTGTGTGCTACACTTTCCAACTTCAGAGTCCATTTTAAATACAGTACATGGATGGCAAAATTACGTTGTTCATGACCTTTGTGAGATAAAAGTTGGAATATGTAGTTCCACCCTCAACAACCACCACCACTAACTTATCCTCCCCAACCACATTTATCCTCCACAACCACAAGGTAGGTAGGTAGGTGCCAAGGTTACCGGTCAGATCTTCACGTCCTGTGATTAATCGCTTTGAGTCGCTCATGTCTTGTGGGCTGTGGGGCTGAGGAAGGTGTTATGCAACGGGTGAACATATCCGTCAGCAGAGTTTACACAGCTTTGTTCTCACTGCCGTATACTGAGGGTATTCTGTGCCTGCTGCACAGATCCCCCCCAACCACCACTACTAACTTATCCCCCCCCCCCCCCAACCACCACCACCAACTTATATCCCCCCCCAACCACCACCACCAACTTATATTCCCCCCCAACCACCACCACCAACTTATATCCCCCCCCAACCACCACCACTAACTTATCCCCCCCCCCAACCACCACCACTAACTTATGCCCCCCCCAACCACCACCACTAACTTATCCCCCCAACCACCACCACTAACTTGTCCCCCAATCACCACCACTAACTTGTCCCCCAATCACCACCACTAACTTGTCCCCCAATCACCACCACTAACTTTTCCCCCCCACCCTCCAACCACTACCATTAACTTATCACCCCAACCACCAGTACTAACTTATTCCCCCAACCACCATTACTAGCTTATCCCCCCTCACCACCACTGCTAACTTATCCCCCTCCCAGTCACCACCACTAACCTAGCTTCCCCCCCCCTCACCTCACCACCACCACCACTAACCTAGCTTCTCCCCCAACCACCACCACTAACCTAGCTTTCTCCCCCCCCCCCCAACCACTACAACTATCCTAGCTTTCCCCAACCACCGCCACACCCAATATCTCGCTCAACTACCACACACAACTACTTAGACCACCTTTAGACCACCACACCCCACCACAACTACCTTTTAACTTTAAATTTGTATTGTTAAGCCTATTATTGTTAGTAGGAATTTTATTTTTAGTACTACGTTAAGTAGATGAAGGATAAATATGTGTAAGCTGAATATAGCAACCCTAACAGGTATACAAAATCTACCAGATGATGAACCAATGAATCCCTCTGCCTCTTCTGAAACACATACTGCTGCTTTATTCTCTCTCATGTCATCACCACCGCAACACTCTGCCGTCTCTCGGGAATTGCTCCTGCCTACACATGCTATGCCAGCCCCATCTGTCTCTCCTGGTCCAGATTTGAGTATGTTTTATCATTTGGCTTCTGCTTACTTTAAATGATAAAACTTTTACTACTACACCTTGAATTTACTTTTGCTCCTCCTTACACAGGCGTTTAAGACCCTTGCATTGGGAATTGATGTGAATGACACTATACTGATTGAGAGAGAAAAGTATGAACTTTTGCTTAGTTTATCTTGAGAGAATATTGCAGCAATGAAAGCATGATAACATCCAGCATGATGCAATGGAAATATATTAGGAGATTTAAGCAGTGCAAGCAAGGTAGAGAGTACATGTATGAAAAAATAACCTGTTGGCTTTGTGTTGAGTATTTAAAAGAAAGGTGGTTTAAAGATTCATATACTGTAGTAATAAGTTATGAATATTGTAATATATAGAAAACCAAGCTGCAAAGAACATTTTTACACGTACATTTGGTTACATAATTTTCGGACATCCCCGGGACTGATAAGTGAAGCTTGCCCTCAAAATGCGTTACCATTTGTAAAATGAGAATACAATACAGTTAGCTTCCATTAAAAATTTTCATTTACACAATCAGATTTATATGCCTTGTATTATAAGTGGATTGTTATAAGAAATAACTTTTTGGTGTGCCTATGCAGATGTTGATACAAAAAGTATTCAGAGTTAAATGGCAAGTTTTTCTCTGAATGCTCTGTGTTCCCTTCTTTGAGGCTGTGGGTCCCTATAATTGCACCAGAGGTGGTACCCCCCTATATAAAGTATCAAGGTATTTTTGTACATAAATAATTTAATTTACATCGGTTGATGTTCTAAAGCATTTAGTTGCATACCTCCACCATATTGAATGGAGATGCAGATATTGAATTTGATCTGAATTTATATAGTGTAGGAGAATTCGGATGGAATTAATCAACCTCTTGGCATTATTTTTACTTGTTTTATAAATACTGGAATCATATAATGCAGTTACACAACAAATTGAAGATTGGGTAACATACAATTTCCATATTGTATGATTACTGTAAAACAGGACAAATTTAAAATGTCATCGGACTGCTATAGTGTTGAACAGGTGAACTGAGGGGGGTCAAACCCTACACTAAATCTTATACACCTCATTTTCTCCCAAACAAGCTTCCCTCTTTGCACCTGTCATCATTACTTCTAATGTACTACAAATAGTACTAACTGGAGCACTAGTGCTACTGGCACTCTAGCACTAGTATTGTACTAACACTTGTAATAGTAAAATTTAATATTTCTAGTGCAGTACTAATATTATTACAGTAGTACAGTACTGTTATTATTACTACTATTATTGCATATACATGTATACTACTACTGTTTATCTAGAACAAAATATACATTGAGTATATTCAATGTTTTAATTCTTGGTACAATAATTGTATATTTTGCAAGGCCACTAATTATCAAATAGTTTAACAGTGATTTAGAAACTGTCGAATTTGGGAGTCGCTTATATCGGTAGCTAAAAGTCTTATTTATTGTTTAGGGCCTGGCATGTGGAGGTGGTGATTTATTATAAGAGATATTTCAGATGAGGTGGAATTTTGTCGAGCTGACAGGCAGTGGCAGAAGATAGATGTTAAGCATAGCAAAACGTATGCCCTAGGTACACAAATTTCTCAACATTTCCTCAGTGTATATATTCTGCAAAAATATTAATACTCTGAGGTCTTTCCACTGTATAATACTCATGTAGACAGTATCCGTTCTTATCCTTCACCAAAGACTGACTTGGAGGACCAGGCATCAGCTGATGTGATATGCATAATTTCCCCCCCCATGCTTATTTATAAGATCTTGCTATAATTTGGTCTTCCCCCCACTACCTAAATTTTGCAGTAAATTATTGATTAATAGTTACACAGAACTGTACAGATATTGTTTTGTCAATAATGGCTATAAATGATTAATTTAATATTTTTCTTTGGATTCAAGTACATGCACATTATGCTATAAATGATTAATTTAATATTTTTCTTTGGATTCAAGTACATGCACATTAGTTTATAATTAGATACTATAGCCTTAAGAAATTATAATTGAACTTCAAGGGGTCCAGGTAGTAGGGTCGGGGTTCATTCTCGACTTACAATCAAGAATTCTGGGTTCAAATCCCTGGCGAGATAGAAATGGTTGTGCACATTCCCTATCACCTAATGCTCCTGCTCAGGAGTTAGTCAGCTTGTTGTGGTGTTGCATCCTGGGTGGGGTCAGTAATTTGACCTAGGATGGGGGGACCTAGATATAAGCCTAATGTGTATGAATACTCTGGCTGCCTGTTTCCTGACACAGTGAATTAATTAAATAAATTTTGAAATGGGCAAATTTTCCTAATGCAAGTAGATGTTAGTACAGTAGTAGCAATACAGTACTGTATTGACATCTCCCACCCCCATGAAAGTGGGGAAATGGGATTTGGATAAATACATTTAATGTGTCAGCTTTGTAAAATGTGCTGGAATAGGGTATTTTGTGATTACAGTACCATAATATGATCACTACAGTTGATACATTTTATTTTTGTTACTAATAAGTTTTGAGATTACTGAAGTGTTTTCTAGAAAGTTGTTACACAAGACTAACTTGTAACTAACTTTAGTTATATAATACTGAATGAGGTTACTTAAATACGCTTTAGCTAGAGTGACCAAATCATATTAAATCACTCGGGTTATGCTAAAGATTACTTAAGTAATCTCTTCCAGTATTGTCTGCTTAGTCTCTGTTTTTACTCAAGACAATTTTTCAAGGACCTTTTTCATGGGGCACCTTTGGGTCACCACAAAGGGCCATGTTTGGGTTGTTTTTGTTGATACTGCATATTACACTAAAAAATGCAGTCACCAAAGTATGACATTTCAGTTACCTCAAACAGCCCAAGTTTCGAAAGTTGATTATAATGTGTTTCCTGATATTAATTATTTTCATTATGTGTGCCTTTTAGTTAACGAAGAAATCCTAGCAAGAATTGGCCAAGAGCATGATGGTGAAGATCAGTATATTTCAAAGACAAACAGAAAAATAGATAAAATGAATGATGGAAGTCCTTTACGTGAGGATAATACTCATACTTTTAATGTTGAGGATGATGAGACTGTATTGAAACTAGAAGAGAGTGAAACAGGATACAAGGATAATTCTGATATCTTGGTGGCAGAAGACAGCAACATGCCATTACCTGACGATGATATCTTTGTTTCGGAAAATGATAATGATGTCCCAGTAGCAGAAAACAAAGAGAGGTTCCTAGTATTGGAAGAAGAGAGAGAGGTTGGAGCAGCTGCAGCATCAGCATCCAGTTCTGTAGTCCATTCGAGGAACCTATTAGGATGGGATGAAGACGAAGTGGAAGACTGGGGTTTGGAGCAAATGAAAGATACGCTAGGTAACAATTTTGGGATTGGGTAGAAATGGCTCTTTGAGTTTGATTGCTATTAGACTAGTAAAAGTAGCACTTTTTAGAGGTTTGTATTAAATATTCCATAAAATTTTACCAGTTAAAGCTTGGATGTGATGGTATCATCTCTAATTTAGCCTCAACATTCATTGTACAAATTCTCATTGTGATTTACTACCTATCTGTTTTCAGTGCCTTGTTTTTCTTGGGAATTATCCTTTTAAGGAGGTGGCCATCTCCTGAGTTGTTTGCATTTTTATAGCTTGCTTTCAGTCATGGGAGTCAGCAGTGGCATTTTGCACAGGACATTTATTTGTACAGTGCAGATATGAATGATGAGTGTTGGAAATTCCTAAGGATGGCAACTATAGTTGCCAAGAGAGCTGTCTTACATCATTTTGACAAGCAAATTAACTTGGATACTGGATCCCCCTCAAGAGTTAAACTTTGTTGTGGTGAAGGAGTTCACATATTGACCTGATGTGAGTTCCTCATAATCTTTTCTTTCTGTCCTCCTTTCTCTCTTTCCCGGTGGCAGTTTGATGGGGCAAATTGGAGTCTTTTTCACACCCCATGCTACTCTTCCTACTCTGATCCACCTCTGCTTTTGAGTCCTCCTCCTTTTTCACAATACCTTATTTAACACTGCTCTCTCTGTTCCTTGCTATTCCTCCTGTGGCACGTGGAAGTGCATTCCGTTAGAATTTGGTTTGTGCTCGGGCTGTACGCTATAAGTGTGGCCTATAAAAGACACTGATAGACAACTTGTTCTCTTATTGTATTTTGTTAATGAAGAGAAAGTACATTGACCCATTGGGCCAAAACATACATACACCTGAACATAAGACATGAAAATTGTCTCCATTACTATTGATGCCCCATAAACCTGAAAGAAAATCTGCAAGATTATGGGTAAATTTATTCCGGACATATTGGCTGTCCATCTCCATGGTTCCACTGTAGCAGATCCAATATAGTCTGAGCAAACTGGGTTTGCACATTTTAGCCAGTAACTCTGGCTAACTCTTCATCTTCCTCCTCCTCATCTCCTTGCTTGCAAGCTCTCCTTGGACTTTTGCACTCTCCTACAGCTCACCCTATAACTATCTCAGAAATTCAGTATGCCCTATCCGTCAACTGTCAGAGCCTGCTGCTGTAGGACTGCATTCACTATTAAATGCTTCATCTCCCACGGTGCGCCTTTCAGTATTTGCTTAATATCTCTAATTCATTTGTGGAAGGTGACATACTTGCTAAGGACTGACTTAAGGTGGTTTTTCTTCCCATTTGGAAATCCAGTACTCGAGTGATTTAACCTAAGGATTTTTGCTCCATTGACCTGACGATTTCTCTCCAAGCCTTTTAAATGTTTGTTTAATGTGTGTGTTGTGTGATTTCTGGAATATCGTTGCTCCCTCTTCCTCTGTTTGGTTTCCGCAAATATTGCAGCATGACTGATATCTTGGTTTACATTTTTTTTTTTTTTTTTTTTTACACCTTGAAAAGGCTTATGACATCACCTGGAGATAAAGTATTTTATCCCAGCTACATTCATTTGCCTTCATGGCACTCTACTATTATTCCAGAGATTCCTCTTGTTATTTATTTAAATGAGACTTGGTAATACATTGACTCTCCTCAACAATGAGGGTGTTCCTGAATGTAGTGTTCTGAGCACTACTTATTTCCTTGTGGAAATGATCTTCCTTTCTCCCTTCTCTTTGGCAATTTCTCAACCCCTTTATGTTGCCGATCTTGCTCTGCTGTTGGGGTTACAATTCCCCTTTCTTTCAACACCATCTCCAAATTGAGATGGATGTGTTGTCCTGGGCCACCAATCATAGCTTAAGTTCTCTACAACAAAGACATGTGCTCCCTCTGCATGTCATTCTTTGTCCCCATTGTCACCCTGTCACCCTCTTTCGGTATAAACATTCGTACTGTACTGCTAAATGTTTGGGGTTGATCTTTGACACTTGTTTATCTTGGTCATCACATCTCCATCTGAATTGGATGCTCTAAGGTCCATGCTTTAGTCTTGTCCTGTACTTCCTGAGGGCCAATACCTGATTTACCTGAGGGCCACTAAACCTAGTGGTCTCGGGGCCTTGATGAAGACAGAAAGCTGGTGGCTTGTCGAATGTCCCTTCCCCCCCCCCCCATTTGCCTTTATGATATTTTCCAGGAATATTTTAAAACTCCCTCTATTTGGAGGATACACACCCTTCTCTATTTGCACTCCTTTCTTGTGCTCTCTAAACTCAATTATGGCTGACCCACATTTCATGGAACTATCAATACTCTTACTCTGGGAAAATTGACAGATTTGGATAATTCTTTAATACATTACATCTTATCTAAAAGCAATAAAATTCACAGCCTGAACTGTAGTAGATAAACTTGATACAGTTATCAGAATTAGTAAGTGCTGAATTTGGTGCTTTGGAGTAAAGCCTTTAGTATTCGATCTTAACTACAATTAAATTGCATTTTAATTTTAATTTCTATTCTTTGCTCTTTTGTCTTAGTTTTTATGAAGCCTGTTAGCATGTTAGCAAACTTTATTGAAGACATCCCAATTATTTAGCTTAAACAAAATTTTTATCATAGTTCGGCAAGCTGTGTTTGACAGTCGCTTTGAAGATGTTACTCTTCAGCAACAAGTTGAAAACTGGACCCCAAAATCCTATGAGGGAAGCCCCCCATTGATTGACTTCGCCTTTAAGGAGGTACAAGCTTTATCCTCCCCTGGATTGATCTTAGGCATGGCTGAATCTAGAGCAGGCACCTTGGTGAGAACTGAGCAAGATTCTCCATGGCAGCAACTTGAGTTAAGCGTAACTTCAGTAGATAGAGAGAGAGAGAACTATATAATTCAGAGCGAGATGCAGAATTTAGGTAATTGCTTGAAATTCCTCAGTGCATTGTGCGCCATGGCATGGTTTTTGAGAACCCTTACAGAATAGGACAATATGAAACTATATCGGAAAAGAAGATGCATCGCTTTTACTTGATAGTGATACATACTTACTTGTAATCTGCAGGAAAGTTTGCAGTATTGCCTTTTAATTTGTGTGATTTGTTTCCACAGTTCTTTGTTTGACAGCACAAACCAGATTTTTTAGGATTTAAAATGCTTGTCAGAATTTGCATAGCATTTCAGAAACTAATTATTCTTTTATTTTGCATATTTGAAGGTTTTACCTATGCCAGTGAGATCATAGGCTGCATATTTAATACATTCAAGTCTTGCTCTTTCATATGGATTGTTAGATCTGGATATTTTTATAACAAATTAATAAAAGTAATAACTAAATACTCTTTAGGCTAAATTGTTATAATTTCCAATTAATGCTATTAATGCTTATTTACCCTTCATACTTTAATGTTATTAGAGGCATTGATTAGAATACTTGCAGTCAGCTAACAAGCAGTAAAAGTAGCTAACCTTGAGGAATGGTTATTGCTTACAAACAACTTGGAAAGTTTTGTTAATTGTTTCAGAATTTGGGGGCTTTACATTTAAGGATGTGTGTTTAGTCTGACACTAAAATTCATGTTCATATAAAGTGGGCATTAGATATGAAGGAATCGGTCATCATTAGATTGATGAATTTAATCTGATTTAAAGCATTTTATGGCAATTTTTTCCCTTCAGTATTGTTTTTAAGGTTTTATTCAGTACAGAAAGAACGCTATAAGCTGTCTATTTAAAGTTGTAAAAAGAACATTAATCATTTTGATACTCGGGTGAGACACGAGTATCAAAACTTGATCCTGGGCACATTTCCTATCACATAATGCCCTGTTCAAGTAGGTACCCAGGAGTTAGTCAGCTTGTTGTGGGATGCACTTCCCCCCAAGATGCATCCCTATATCTTATAAGCATGATATAAGCCTAATGTGTGTAAATACACACTGGCTGCCTGTCCCCCAAACACAATTGATTAATATTATTGTTTTATCTTCATTTGAAATTCCCTTGTGTAATATGCACAGTTTTCCCAAGTAGTATGTATAATCATCTCTTACTTGGGAAAGTGTTTTGTCTTGTTTGGTTGGGCTTGCAGTGTGAATATATTTTACTTGGAGTGGTGGTGGTGCACGTGTTTGATTGCTTAACTCATTAACAACTATAATTGTATTATTTTTAAAGGTATTCAACATTCAAAAACATATGCTTAATATACCTGTATAAATATATTTTGGCAACTGATTTATATTAAAATTGTGCTTATTTTTTAAGAACGTAAACTCCTAGCTGTTCACTTTTAATTTTGTAAATGCAGTTAAATATTAAAGCTCCTGGTATTCTTATGTAATGAACAATAACTTGTATAATAGAAACAATTAGCATAGAACTGTAGATATATATTGTGCAGAATTTATAATTTCAAATTGAGGGAAGTAATATTCTTATAGTTTATTAGTGCTATACACAATACTGTATTGTAGTAACCAAATTTTAGAAGTTAAAATACTTTGGGAACAAATTATCAAAATAGAATATAGGTTCTGATAGGCATTTTCATTATATCTATCTCATGAAAATGTTTTTTACCATTAAACTGCAAATTGTAGTCAGATGTACAGAGTAACCTTGCTTAAGTGGACTTCAATATAGTAATTTGCTTGAATCTATGAACCCAGTTTTCAGCTGCTTCCTGGATGTATTCACTACAGTATCACTCCCAGATAGTGTATTTACATAAATCACTAATGTTTCTTCTAATGTATCAAAAAAGAGACATCTTGAACATTTCACTACCTCCATCTTCAACTTTCTGTATTAAAGTCAAGTATGGAATTATTTTGTTTTTGTTTAAAGTACTAGTCCTGGTACCCAGCTTCTCTGCCAGCCACATTTCTTCCCAACTCCTGTTTATTCTTCTCAGTCAAATTTGCCTTGTCTCCTGGTTTTGAAAATTTTTCAACTTGTGAAGAAATACGTCAATATTTGTATATAGTTGGATGATGGTTCATAAATGTAATACAGTGCAATCACAGAAAAGTTCTTAATTATAATACTGTACATCCAGTTACGAAAACTTTATGGTCAGCACCAGTTAATTTCACATAATTTTACTCGATATTTAGTTATTTTACAAGTAATTCTTTCTTACTCTCCAAGGGTTCCAGTTCTAGTGATTTGACTTGCAAGGTCATACTATTCAGCATTTTTGTGGCACAAGTATCATTTTAGTAATTTTCTTGTCAGTTATTTATAATGAAATGTAATGCATTGATAAAGAAAATATAACTAAATTTTTTTAAATAATCAAAATTATTTTTTTTATATAATTTTGATCATTAGTGTTTCTGTTGGGCTGCTGTGAAAGCAAGCAAGGGAGGGAGATTTGTGCAAGATCTATAGCACCAGGGTGCTTTGTTAATTTCAGATTTTTTGTCATGTATGGTGTTTGTACAGGGCATATCATTGGTTACATTATCTGCAGTATATCAAGAAATATTATGATTAGGTTTGTGAATTGTTGGAGATGGGTTGATATTGCGCACATCCTTTCCTACCTCTTGTCTACTAGGGGAGATCTAGCTTTTGAAATGCCTCATTCTTGATCATTCCAGTTGTTTACTACCCTTACTGATTATTTATTTGTTGGCAGGTAATGAGTTCCATGTTTTGGGGCCTCTTAGTTATTGGTTGTTTGATGCCTTTTTTCATACCTTGTTTTAAAATGCTAGATTAAATTAAACTTTAATATTTTCTTCTCTTACTCATTCTATTTACTTAGTCATTCACTGATGGGGCTTCTTTAGTTCCTCCTTTGCCCCTTTTTTAGTTTCCACCTGGGTACTTGCATTCTTTCCCCAGCACATTGAATAGGATTATTTGGATCTTTGAATATTTTGTAATGTTGTGGTCTAGTCTAGTTTTCATTTGATGGTGTATTTTGTTTAGTTTCTTTAGTATAAATTAACCCTGTTCCTATATTTCTGCTACCTCTGTCACCAAATTTCTTGACTGTATTTTCTTATGATCTACAACACATGGGCTTTGTGCTTTTTACTCCGTCATGCCAATTTCTCTGGGTAAAATCACCTTGTATGAATGGTAAGCACACAATTGTACCCATATGTAGGCTCATATACAGGAATATTTTTACTCAGATTATGTATTTCATGCTGTGCTTGTTTTATATGCAACTTTTCTTTCCTAAGATTGCCCATGCGTATATTTTAACAGGTGCAAGTGCTAGACCAACAATAGACCAAGCACAGCTGGAACGTGAATTGGAACTGGATCTTGAAAAAGTACGCATTGAGGACAACATTGACCCTAATGTAAGACCTTTACCATTTCAGTTATTTACTACTCAAGCTCTGATACCTTTAATACAATTAGTCTAGTGGGTTATGTTTCTCTCTTATTAACATTCTGATTGATGTCTCTTGATCTTCCAGGCTTGGTCCCATTTTTTATTTTATTTACAGTATTCCTTAAAATTAATTTGGACTGATGGGTGTCAAGATCTTTTGACTGTTCATGGGTCTAAATAATTTGTATTGAAGTTGCTTGTACATGTTTATTCACTCTAATTACATACACTTAATTCATTCTTTTGTTCTTAAAACATTGCTTCTTTTGGGAGAATATCTTAGTTTCACATTTATTTATGAAATTGGTCTAAAACAAGAATGTCTATATTGATCTCTTCCCCTTCACTGCAGGAAATGTGGTAATGTTTGCACCACTGTGTGGTTGCAACAATATTGCACATACCCCAATCTGATTTTTTTTATTTCCTAATTACTCAATATTTCACCTTTGTACTGTTTATATTTCTAGTTTCATCTACCCAATATTTTTACTATATACTGTACTAAATATATTATTCCTCTGGGTCAGTTTGTCATTTAGTGTTGAATGTTTACTTTGGGATTAAGATGGAGACAAGTGGGCATTAATATTATATCTGTTCCACGCTTTTTATTGTAACAGTTATTAATGTGGTATAAGGGGGAGCACCATTAAGTAATTAACTCCCTTTATGGAACATTAATTGGTGAATGGTGCTATAATTTTGTTTGTGATGTGTAGAACAAGTTCCTTAAGAAAACAATTGACATTATCTTGTTCATTTAATGTCAGGAATATACAGTGGTGGTCTTTATTTTCAGGATCTGAATCTGGATGAAGAGGAGCTGCTAGCCGATTAAGTGATAAGATTGTCCAATAGTTTTTGTTAAAAGTACATAGTATCTACATTAGTTTTTGTTACCGCAAGTACATAGTATCTCCATTAGGTTTTTGTTATTGCAAGGACATGGTGTATATAGAAAGATTTCCACACAGTTCACTATTTTGGTTGACTTGAATTTATTGTTGTATTTAGTCTTAAACCAGGAATGGATGCATTTTATTCATAATGTTTGTGTGTATTTTCTGTGCTATCAGGAAATTTCTTGAAAATGAGTCAGACAGTGGTTAAGAATATAATTATTATTAGATAAATGGACATTATGTAGTTATGTAGTGTTGAATATTTTCTATTGTTTTTAAAGTGAACTTATCATGAGCAAATTTACATTCTAAATTTATTTATGAAATTAAATCTTAAGAGCCTTCCTATACTTTTGTACATTCAGAAAATGGGAAATAAATTTATCAGTACACAATTTTTTTCCTTTTCATTTCTAAAAAGTTGTAAATAGTTGTTAGAGGTCTAATCTTTAAGGTTGTGTGGCTTTAGTCTCTCCTAAAAGCTGTATATGCAACAGTGCTGCCTGTATTCATTTGGCACCCAGGATTACATTTTGATCCAGTTGGTGCCCAGGATTACACTTTAAACCAATTAGGGTATTTGATAATTAGCCGAAAGGTTCCAGCATTTGCCCTAAGGCTAAACCCCATTTTGTCCATACATCTAGTCAAACTTGTTTTAACCTATGGCTTACCAAACAAGTATTGATCATGGCAGCATAGTTTTCAGTATGATTAGATTTAGACAAATTTATTTTAAATTGAGAATTATTATTGATAGGTTCAGTGTACAAGAAATTTTTGACATTGTATTGTACACTATATACTGTAGTTTTAAAGTGCTTGAAAGTATTAGGGAAAGATGTGTTAATGTGATTTTCCCTCCCCCATCCTCTGCTTATAATTTAACATGAATTTTAAACAAGTACCTCTCTGCCTCAAGATGAAAGAAAATTGGATAATGGTTCTGTTCACTACACACAGAAATCACAATAGCGTGATATATCAAATGAACAAATCCACAAGGGCCTTGAGGGTTAGAACCTATGCACGGGATGTTCCCAGATGGGCCTTAGTCAACTGTACCACCACATGGTAAAAGAATTGCAACCTGTAGTGCTGCTGCCATCACGAGGATCCTGAAGTTTCTCCGAAGCCTAAGGGGCGTAGAGGTAGAACATCTGGTTGACAGAGCCCGAATGCAAGGGGAAATTGTGTAAAATCCCGGTTAGGCATCATAGAAGCTTTGGGATCCTCACGAGGACAGTAGCACTCCAGGTTGCAATTCTTTTACCATGTGGTGGTACAGTTGACTAAGGCCCATCTGGGAACATCCCATGCATAGGTTTGAACCCTCATCAAGGCTCTTGTGGACTTGTTCATGGTTCTTTTCCAAGTAAGGATGTTTCATACAGCACGCATACATAAATCCGATTGGGATTCTGTTGGTGCTGCATACACTATTATAGCAGTAGCCTGGCATACACAATATTTTGAAAGATAACATGCTTATGTTTCTAAATTCCATCCATAAGTTTTGGCAATTTTGTGTGATGCTGAGGCTAGTGTTATGTCCACTTTAGTATTCCTTCCCCCCTTCCCCTCTCCTGTTATTTTTTTCCCTCCTGCATCTGCCTCTTGTATTGCACTGTATTGTCCTCCTGGCTACGTTTTCTCTCCCAAACATTGATATTGAATGATCACCAATTTGGATTTTGCTTCCCCAAATCTCCAAGTTATGTTGTTGCACAACCTGGACAGAATCTGTATTACTTAGTTTAGTGATCAAGTTACTTGTCAATGTGCTGGTCTTTGTTGTAAATACAATAAAAATAATGCATTTATAACAAAATGTGTAATTTGTTCAGAATTTATATTTGAGTCCTTATATATACTGTCTAAATAATTTTTTTCCTCCTCCCTTGTTGGAATACTTTCCGTGGTCCAAGTGGACTCTTCCCAACCACGGGAGTTGGCCATGTACTTTAACCCTCATGCATGATGATACAAGGTTCCACTGAATGGAGGATGTTATAATAAAAACTTTGCAAATTTCTAGTGAACAATATCCCTAGCAGAAGCAACAGTTAACCTCAAGTTGATAAGAGAAAGTGGGCTATTTAACAATCAATGGCAAGCCTAGTTATTTAACTGCGATGAAGGCTGTGTTGCCCTGAGAGTATTGGGAGAAGTATTGTTTCTAATATAGTAGAAGAGCATTACAGTACATGAAATTTATGGCTGCCTGCAAGTTTAGGTGTGAATAACAGTAATAATACTAGGCAGGTATCGATGGCTTCTAAATGTACCTAGATGAGGCTATTAATAATTTTCAAAATGCCCCACAAGTCTTGTGTGTGAGCAAGTGGTGGTGAGCTTCGAATGTGGCAGATAGGTTTGCAACCAGTTTAGGGTTGACTGACTTTGAGGCTTGTGACGGCTAACTTTTAAGATTGAAAGGTTAGTACAACATTAACCAGACGGAGATCATTGGTGACACCTTGAATGATAATAGCCTTGATCCAGTTCAGAGAAAGTTAAAATGACATGTTTTCAATCTTTGAAAACAATTATCTTTTTATAAGCTTTTTGAAAAGGAAAGCAATGTTTTCAAAGGGCTTTTGAAATTTAGGCATTGTTTTTGTTTGACGATACCCTAGCTCACCTTGCTATTGAGTATTTAACCTCGGCTAAGAATAAAATAAGATATGTGATGTTACGTAACCACCTCTCTTTTAGTCATATATGTTGGGATCATACTGTTGTTTCAGTAAACCCAACATATTTAAACAAGTTTGGTTCTCTAGTTTTGCTTTAGCTTGTATTTACTTGAAAGTATCCTAATGCTGTTTCCTCTGGCTTAGTCAGGTGTCGTTGTCCTCAGCCTGACCCCATCGTCAAGTGCGACACACCTTACTTTGCCGCGTTACTTACTCCTTACACTACACATCACACTCTCTCTTCTAAAGTTGCTACAGTATCGTCTTTACCACTTCTCACTCTCTTTTTGTATCCAACTCATTTTCCTGTACATTTCCTTACTAAATATTCTCGCTATGTCATGGAGTCGGTAAATTTCTGAGACTACATCCGGTGTTGATCTTCAGCTAGATCCTAATGTCCGGATTGATGGAGCGAGTGGAGCACACTGTCACAAAGTAGGGTAAGGCTGGCCACACAAACAACGTCATGTCGACTGGATGGGAGTTTGTAGAGTACTGCTTTGCTCTCATTTCTGCAGGTGCTCATTGCCTCGTCCAGCGGCTCTGATTGGCCATCAGAATTCCCATCACCGGACGAGCTGTGCTGCACTGGTTAAACAACCTTCATGGTCGTTACCCTTGTTCTCCCTGCAACATTTCAAGTGGGAACATTACTCTTTAATATTACAACTCCCATCTCGATGCAACGATATAACACGACGAACACTTTTACGTAACATGTATCAAGGTGTAATCTGTATAACAAGAAGGCTGTATTCCACAATTGTCAAATGAAGTTTTGATGCTTTACTAATTAATGTAAGGGAAAAGAAGGCACAAAAACTTCCAAATATACAGAATTGTTGTAAAGAATGCCATTTATAATTGTGTTTAATTTTGGAGTAAGGTGAAGTAATCTACTTTAAAGATTTTTTGGAAGAAAATGTGTTTTTTGACAGTGATGAGTTCATAAGTTGTTTTTAGGTAATTAGTAGGGAGTTGGTACAACGTAAACTGTTGTAGTTAAATGTTCGAAAGATGCTATTAGCCCTGACTATGTTAGCTGAAGTTCTTCAGAGCATTACTGGCCCATGTTTGGGAAGATGAAGTGTAGGATGCTACTAGTCTGTCAAACTACAGAACTACCACCTCATGGTAAGTATTGATCAACTGATTAATTTTGCTTCTTACAATGATAGTTTAGATGTTAACGGTTCATATCGGTCCTCTAGGTAGGTCAAAGAATTTATCATAACCCCTTTGCACTAAAATGGTATTTTTTCTTTTGACCACAAACAGTAAAACTCATAATTTTCACATACTGTAGATCAATAACATTTGCAATGTTATAACACAATCTTCATTAAAATAAGCAAGACTTGGCAAGAAAATTGCATTCACTTGGTTTTGAACAATTTTATCCTCACATCGAAATAGTATGGAACATTACAGCACAGTTACGTGGTGTAATATACACTTAAATAAGGACTTGAATACTGTAATATTTCACTTTACATTTTTTAGTTGATACTCTTTAGCAGCTTCATCAACCAAAAACTTTAAGTAAACTAACCTTACTGTACTTAGCAAAAACAATTTTGAATGCTAGCTGCTGAGGCTTGACTTACTAAGGTCTCTTTGAAATTTAGCCAAATAAATCTCTACTTATTTCCTTTTCTCATAGACTTTATCATCACTTTCACTGCAACGTATTGCATTTTATCAAGTGTCCTCCGAGGGTCTAAATGCAGTCAAAACGAAATACTGTAATTAAAATTTTATCGCAGGAACAAAATGCCTGCTGTGCCATTCACACAAAAATAACCAGTAATAAAATTTTAGTTAATTTTTCCAATCAAAATGACCCAATTAAATGATAGTACAAGAGGTATGCATGTTCCCAAGACATAGAATTATAAATACAACCAAATCAGTATATATAATGTAACAATTATAAAGCAGCTTAGTTCATTTTGTATTGATATATTGATACAAATTTTTAGTCTTAGTAACAAATTTAATTAAAAAAACATTGTTTTTGCCACGGAGGCGGGCTTGGGGTTGTTTACCTTGGCATGATTGTATAAAAAGATGTTATGCCATATTGAAGAAAGAGGGTTCTAGTTCTAGACAGGGATTAGTGGGCAATTATCTTTGACGGTTCACCCAGCAGTAATTGGGTGGGTACCTGGTTATAAACACTGAATTTGTATTTCAGGAAAACTGTCTGGGTAAGGCTGTGGGATTGGAGAGGCTTAAGCTTACTAACAACATTCAGAAGTTAACTTCTGTCCTCTCTAGGGAAAAAAAATCAACTACTGTGTTTGAGACCGTAAAAGAATGCCCCATGAGAACTGAACTTCCCTATAAAGAGGGCACGTGGGCTCTGACCTGCTTATGCTAGTTATTGTTTTTTACTGTATGTCCCAAAGTGACTTGAAATTTGACTCCCTCAAGGTTTTCACCATGTCATGATGAGGGGCGCTCGTGATTCCTTGGAACCAATGGGGGAGGATTCCTTGACCCCCCCCCCTCTCCTGCCCAGGTATTGTAGATGTGAAAAAGCCATTTTGAGATCCTTTTCAGGCCATTGGACCACTTGCTGGAGGGGGTTGCTCTTGGAAGTAGTTTTAGGCGTTTGGCCTAGGGCAAAGGGATGAAAGAGATTCTTGCCCCGGTGTTGGAGAATGTTCAATGCAGTTGTACTCTGTTAAAAAGGGGACGCACCACTGGGGATAACGCACCCTTTCCTGATTTGGCCAGGCTTGACCTGTCTCACTTCTTTGGTAGGTGGTATCTCTTGGCCCCGGGGCCCAAACTTTAATTAAAGGAATGCATACGGTAAATGAACTTGCCCCTCAAACTCAGGCGTGTGGGGAAGGCAACCAGGCCCCCCCCCTCTTCCCAGAGTCAGACTGGGACGAAACATCGGGCTAGTGTGTGATTGATATATATATATATATATATATATATATATATATATATATATATATATATATATATATATATATATATATATATATATATATATTATATATATGTATATAATATATATATATATAATATATATATATATATATATATATATATATATATATATATGTATATATATATATATAATATATATATGTATATTTTTTTTTAACCTAGATGGGGTACCACCTCTAGTGCGAGTGTAGGGACCCATAGCCTCGGAGAAGAAAATAAAGAGTACTCGGAGAAGACCTTGTAGATCCTCACTGAACAGTTTGATATTTTCTTTCTTTGATTATTACATACATGCACGCACGCGTACGTACGTACGTACAAGTACATATATACGCATTTTCAAGAACTGCTATCCAACCTACAATTTAAATGAAACGAGAACGTTTCGGTCCGTCCAGGACCATCCTATTACAGTACATAACTTGACGGGGCGAAACGTTGTCGTTTCTTCGTTTCAGTTGTGGGTTGGATATCAACTCTTCAGCCACGTTATTAAGCAACCCATCCTCCTATTTAGATAGTTATTGTTGTAGATATGTGCACATAGTACAAACATTGACGTACTAAGCAATTAGTAGTATTTGGTACTATTCACTTTAGAGTCCGAAAAAACTTAAGCTAAAAAAAAAATTAAATATTCCTAGGCCGAGTATAGCACACATAAGTACTGTATTAGATCTCGGATAGTGTATTAGGCCTAGGAAGGTTAGGTTTAGGTTGTTTTCGCAACATAAATACAAAACCTTTTCGGTTTGTCCAAATTCAGTAGTACCGATTTCTACTTTCTAATTGTGTTGTTACGTCGGTATATGTACTATGGTCCTCATCGTTACTATGAGTACTACCAAAACAGGAGGATGGACTGTACTGTGACTCATCGTCTTAATTCTTTCTTGGTTAACATTTGCAATATCTCCACTTATATAATTGTTCCTCCTTTGTCTATATGAAGAGTCTCACTTACGAAATTTTTGCTAGGCGAATAAATCCACAAGGGCTGTGACGAGGGTTCGAACCTACGTCCAAGAGTATCCCAAACGCTTCCTTAATCGACTGAGCTACGACATGGTAAAAGAATTGCAACCGAAAGTTCTGCTGACCTTACTCAGATCCTGCAGCCTCTCCGTGACACAAACCTGTCTCTACCTCTGTTCTACCGCTTGTTAGAAAACAGCTTATTGGTAGAGGTAGAACAGTTTATTGATAGAGCTCGGGTGAATGGGGGAATTGTGTAAAATCCTGGTTTGTGTCTCGGAGAGACTGCAGGATCCGAGTAAGGTCAGTAGAACTTCCGGATGCAATTTTTTTACCATGTCGTAGCTTAGTCGATTAAGGCAGCGTCTGGGATTCTCTCGGACGTAGGTTCGAACCCTCATCACGGCCCTTGTGGATTTGTTCATTTGATGCATCACGCTATTGTGATTTCTGTGTGTAATTTTTGCTAGGCGCTTACCTACATCATGAAGGTCATGCCTTCCTACTGTTATGAAATGCCTTTTCCATTGACATTTTTCCTCACGCTTGCACTCCATTGCTCTGTTTACAGATGAGTTCTAAGTCTGCTGACGATGTTTGTTACTCCGTTGTTTTTTCTAATGGAACCTGTGTGTGCCGCCTGCTCCTGGAGACTTGTAGCATCTTCAGGGCGGAACCTTCTGCTGCTTTCTCTGCATCAACGTTCATTTGTCATTGTGCATGACACTCACATTGGCCTCAATGCTCTGGAGTCTTTAACTCTGCATCCTGTAGTGATCGAAAAACAATACTGGTTAATGTTTATCTCTAGCACATTAGACAGTCGAATTTTGCTGAGTTCGCAGCCATATTAGAGATACCTCGAATGAACTTGCGGACACCGCAGCTAAGGATGTCATTCGTACTTGTCCCATTCCATGAAAAGGGTTTCTTTTTCATTTATTCAAAAATTATTTTTAATAAACATTTGTATTTGTATTCCACAGTCCGCGACCGGTCGCGGATTGTGTCTGGGATTTCAAGTAACAAATTATGCATTCTTAAAGATGACCTATTCCCCTGGTTTTAGTTTCCATAAACCACCGCCATTTTTACGCCGAGGTCGATAGCGTAAAAAAAAAATGAAGTACGTTCAACAAGAGGTCATTGGGCGTTACAATACCGTCCCGATGAACAAATCCTGAAGAACTAGTCTACACAGTGCATTTTCATGTTTTTCCATTGCATAATAAATACACTGGATTTAATATTATAACCACATAAAACTCTGCATAAATATAGATCAACAGAGTATATTCACATTCGCATCACCATAAAAAGATATGGTAAAATAATTTTTGAATGCGAGATCATCTCACTATATTATTCCAAACATTGACGCAAATATAAAGCTTTTATTTTTTGCATCATGATTTAAATTATCAAAAATGTGTTCACAGTATAAAGGAAAATATGCAATAGAAGTATTTGCAATTTGGATAAAACACACCTAACGTTTTATTAATTAAACCCAAAACTGTCGTAACTATATGAATGAAATCAAAACAAAAACAACCATAGTTTCCAATGTGTGTTGGACAAACATACATACTTGCCATTTTCTTGATATTTAAATGTTTGATAGGCACATGACAAATAAGACAAATTCTTTTTTAACAACACTTTTGAACCTCATATGAGATGCCTTTGCTAAGCACCAGGCTGGAGTTGGCACCAAAATGTGTGCAAAAACACCCTCGTTATTCTTTGTTATGGCTTGGCTAATGATGCCCTCTGTCACACACCCTAAATTTTGCGCGTTATTTACCCCATCGGTGTTTTTTGTGTGGCCCTGTAGGGGGAGAGGGGGTGTAAATGCATTTGCATAGTATAGTTATTATGTAGTTAAATTAAATGGACCATTCAAACCAATGATAGGACATACACTATGCTCGTATTATTTGAAAAAAAGTTCATTTTGGATTTGCAAACCTAGAAATTTTTGACGGGGTGACTATGCCTGGTTAAATTCTATAGTTTACTATTTACATTTCGCTGTTATTAGTTTTAGCTAAGCTTTTTTTAACAAAATATGTCACAATTTTAACTAAAGGCTTCACTTAGTGACAAAATTCCCCGTTATTTATATTACACGATATGACGAAAGAAATTAGAAAATAATATAGGTATGCAACATATCTTAAAAAGATGTGAAGATCTAATTTTTTATTGATAAAACAGCTAGCTTAACAGATCTTAACGTTCATTGAGAAAAGTGAACATTTATTACCTGCAACGAGCAAACAGGTGCACTTAGTCCAGAATTATAAACGAAGAAATAAGATAATTATCAGAAGGCGCTTAGCCGGTATATATGACTATATATTTACCTGTAATGCTGTTTTAACTAAATATCTCTCGCGTCTTCCTACCATATGCTGATGAGGAGTCACAATAACGTGGCTGAAATATGTTGACCAAACCACATACAAGAAAGTGAAAGGACGATGACGTTTCGGTCCGTCCTGAACCATTCTCAAGTCGATTGTGAAACTTGAGCTAAGAATGGAAACTTCCTACCATATACAAAATATGTAGTCAGACACTAACATAGGTATTATATTCTTAATTTTCATGCATTTTTGCTTTGTTATTGCGCATTAAATACTTCATGCAATCCACTTTAATTACGTATTTACCACATAATACCTATAATTAGTTTCCTAATCTAAATTCTAAATATGACTAGCTTTAAGTTGGATGGCCTACACACAAACAGTAGTTTACGGCACAAATTATATTATCAATAGTGGCAAGCAATGTTATACTCACTAATTATTCTCGCAATGCAATATACACGTTTATTAGGCTATTAATTCATTAATTTCAGGTAATACGTAAGATGTGTTTTCTTAGATTGTAAGTTGATTGAATATTGCTTTCAGTGCCGTGGCTTGCATGTAGATTCTCTATTTATATTAATAAACTTTATTCAAAAGTTTACGGTACTGCATTCTAAACGTCATTTTCATTATTCATACACATACTGTTTGGTACAAAAATATTTGACAATATTTATTAAATGATACTCATTTCTTTAGCGAAAGACTAGTCCACCCGATATTAAACTTAAAATTAAAATTTTAAAGAGATGTATAGGGTATTAATTAATTAATCAGCCGCCTGCGTGACAATCCGGCATGTATTTTTATCAACATGTATATTTTTTAATCAAATTCTATTTTATATTTGACCTAGTCAGAAGTTGCAATTTTTCTTCATAATTTTTCGTATTTAGGAAAGAACCATAAAACAGAGCCGACGTGTCGTCGTCAGTTTTAATTTTCCCTCCAAAACCGAGTCCGTCGCCGCCCGAGGCGGACGCAACAGGTCGCGCGGTGCGCTCCGGGGAAGATAAAACTACTTTGCTGGTGGAAGAATGGAAGCTGTCTCCCGTCTAGGGCCACCAGGAACACCAGGGCCACCAGGACCACCAGGGCCATCAGGGCCACCATGCTGGGAGAGGAGCGGCCGCCTGCCACACAGGTGAGACTCACGTGGGTCGCTGGACCTGCATGAAGTGTTTTGTCATCATGACTATTGATATGATAATGACGTATGATACTTGATGTAATAAATTGTGGTCTTTGTTGGCAAAAATGATTTGCATGTGCAATAAGGTAAGGTTTAAGGTAATTAGATTAGAGGGAAGTTAACGTCTCTGGCCAGTGTGCTTAACCATGTCTTTGTAGCCTAGATAAGGTTAGGTATGACTAGAAGAAGTTCGGGTAAGATAAGGATATGAAACACTACAACAGGTAAGGTCAGGATACGTAAGGCACTGGCGAGGCGAGATAGGTGTAGGATAGGCTAGGCTTGGTAAACTTCCATTTTGGTAACCATGGTAAGCGTATCCTGCTCTGGGAGGATTGATTAGGCGCCAATCCTTAACTGCCCATCTCCACAGATCTCCAGTATCAGCTCTTGATACTGGTAATGGTTCAAAAGGGCCACCACTTACGGGATATTCATGCCCGTGCTACCTTTTGGGTGGCTTAATCTTCATCAATCATCAGTCAACTGCACACCTCTGTTCCCCCAGCAGTGAAAAGGTACCCGGTTGATGATATTTGTTAAACGATTGGCGGGTCGTATTCCAGAGGGAAACTACCGGGTAAGGCTTACCATGAGCTATGGGATGGTAAAGCTGTCAATCTGTTTACGGGAGTCTGCAGTCGTCTGTTTCTGAACCCACCTGTGCAAATAAATTAAATTAAATGTTTTTCCGTACCATACCGTTGGGTCCGGCTAGTAACTAGTTTGGTGACCGTGCTTGCAGCTTCGACCTTGGTTAGTGGGACCTAGACAAAACTATCTGGCTTCCTCGTTCCGATAGTCTTATCTTATCTTAAGATTATCTTGAGGTGATTTCGGGGCTTAGGGTCCCCGCGGCCCGGTCCCTCCTTTTTGTTACACAACCCCAGGAAGCAGCCCGTAGCAGCTAACTCCCAGGTACCTATTTACTGCTAGGTAACAGGGGCATCAGGGTGAAAGAAACATTATGCCCATTTGTCTCTGCCTCCACCGGGAATCGAACCCGGAACCTCAGGACTACGAATCCGAAGCGCTGTCCACTCAGCTGTCACCTGACAGCTTCATAAGACAATGTTAATTTAATAAAATGCTTGCGTCTGGTCTAACGGATATAATACAATAATTAATGATGGAATCATGGAAGTATAAAAGGATAGATTAGTCAGCGCCGTCTTCTCACAACCGGATGGTCCCGGGTTCGACTCCGGGAGAGGCGAGACGTTTGTGAATGTTTTCTAACACCCGAAGCCTCTGTTCATCTAGCAGTAATATAATGTCTCGTGTTCTGTTTATAAGCTAAATGACACCATCACCAGGGGCAGTTCTAATGCTCCTGGTTAGAATTATTATTTGTATTCGTAACAACTTGTGTAAATTATTACAATAATGGCTGAACTAAACAAGTGTACAGCAGTCGAAATAAGACACATTTTGATGGGCATAAATTGAGTAGCATTTAGCTTGCAATATGATAGGCGACATATATTGGTAAAACAACGAGCAGTTTAGCTATCGGGAATAACAAATTGCGTACTATAAAGTGTCACGTATCCCCGTGGTCTTCATCCTGTCCCCCAAACAGGGAATGGGAACGGGCTGGGTTACGTATGCTGCATAGGGACGCGAAAGTGTTCAATTAATGGAACAGCGACCTACATTGTTGTCCTCTAACTCCCCTTGCCACTTCGGGGGGTGGTGGTTATCTTGAGATGATTTCGGGGCTTATTAGTGTCCCCGCGGCCCGGTCCTCGACCAGGCCTCCACCCCCAGGAAGCAGCCCGTGACAGCTGACTAACACCCAGGTACCTATTTTACTGCTAGGTAACAGGGGCATAGGGTGAAAGAAACTCTGCCCATTGTTTCTCGCCGGCGCCTGGGATCGAACCCAGGATCACAAGTCCAGCGTGCTGTCCGCTCGGCCGACCGGCTCCCTCTATATAGGGGGGTATAGGGTGTTCATGTAGCTGTAGGGCACCAATCCCCCCAGCCACAGGGCATGGCGAAAAGGCACCCCTAAGCATGCCTTACTTCATAACGGCATTGTCCAGGCAACGGACTCTCACCTAGTAAGATGTCCTGACTCGGAAAGATCGGAAATTTTGCTTTCTCAATGTCCCTCGGTGAATATGTTTCCTTTGACATTATATCTTTGTGCTCTCGTCTTGTGATTCTGAATAATATCTAGAAACTTAAATATTCTGTAACACAGGCAGTGCTATATATAGCTTTCCTGGCTTTGCGCTTTTTTGACATGTAAAACAAACAAAAAAATAATGAGGCGCATTCTTCACGAATGCATAAGGTTCTCTAGCAATGCTGTAAATAAAATTCCTTTATTGATGGAACCGCCAGATGATCCTCCACTTTACTCTTGGAGAGCACTTTTTTGTTAATAATCTTGATCATATTATTTCACATTGTTATGAACTAAGCTGTTCATAGTGTTTTAAAATAGCCTAGGTTCATTTACATGAATTTGTATACTAGACAAGTACAGTAATTATAGCAGCACACTTCGCATCTTAAGTGTGCAAATGTAAGAGCATCTAAGTACAAGTAAACGTATGCAAAATGACGAGTAGGCTTTAAATCTTGCTGAATTTGCATGTGTAAAGTCAAAGTTTAATTCTTATCCATGATAAAGTGAATAGTTTAATTCTTATCCATGATAATTTACATACTGCACATCAGTAATTATAATAATTAAATCATTCATTGTGTCGGGGGACAGGAAGCCAGAGTGTATTCATATATGTTAGGGTTATATCGAGGTTTACCCCCCTTTAGGTCGAATTACTGACCCTCCCCAGGATGCAGCCCCACAACAAGCTGACTAACTCCCGAGTATCTACTTACTGCTAGGTGAACAGACCATTTGGTGAAAGGAAATGTGCCCAACCATTTCTGTCCCGCCCGGAATTCGAAACCGGAATTCTCGTTTGTGCGTCGAGAACGAACGACTGTACTACCGGGACCCAGTACCGGGAAGTCATTTGTAATACTGTATCATGTTCAAATGATATTATAGGCCTGTATTCATTTAGTTAGGGTAAAATGGACATACCCTCAAATGTAATTTGTAGCAAGTAACATTTGAATTGGCTAGGACGATGTGAGTTGGATTAGTGATATGCAAATATAATTTAGTGTAATTTAAGAAATATATACAGTATACTTTTCGTTGCACCTGATGCATCTGTTCACTTAACGTTAAACAGGTACCCAGGAGTTACAAATGTTGTGGGTTGCATCCTGGGAAAGGTCATCAGTACTTGGCTCAGGCATTATGGGGACCGTGAATAACCTAACAGGCTTCATCTCCTCGACTATGGGAAACCATAAGGTGTGCATTTTCCTATCCTCGGAAGTCGAATACATGTACACACAGAAATCACAATAGCGTGATACATTAAATGAACAAATCCATAAGAGCCGTGATGAGGGTTCGAACCTACGTCCGGAATGATCCCAGACGCGTTTCTTTTACCATGTCGTGGCACAATCGACTAAGGCGCGTCTAGGATCATCTTGGACGTAGGTTCGAATCCTCATCACGGCCCATGTGGATTTGTTCGAATACATGTATATTGTAGACCATCTCTTTAATGATAATTGATTTAAAAATATATTAATATATCACTATAGACATGGTCGGTGTGGATGCTATTTAACAAATGATTCACATATATGTATAATTTATAAGACATGTTCCGTTCGACAAGGAAATTGGAATTCATCTAATTAAAAACGTGTTATACATATTTATTCTGAATGAAATTATACTTATCAGATTTATTTGTTTTTTTCTTGTACATTTAAAGTAGTCAAAATTTCCCAAACATTTGATAGAAGGGCGTATTTATCTCTGTCTTATGTTTTGGATCAGTGATATTGCTAGAGTCTGGTTGTTCTATACGAGGATTTGGTGGTTAATAGATCGAAAATACTGTATATGGATGAGTACATTGAGGCGAAAACACAAACACACACACACACACACACACACACACACACACACACACACACACACACACACACACACACACACAAGGCTGGGATTTTGAGGAGATGGATATTCAGGGCTGTGAAGGTTTCAGTGACTACATAGCAGGTACTGTAACAAATGGAGGGAAAAAAATTATAGTCGCAGTCATATATAATCCACCACCAAATGACAGAAGACCTAGACAGGAATATGATAGAAACAACATGGCCACCATTAACATAATAGAAAGAGCAGCTTCTGTTGCTAGCAGGAATGGATCTGGACTACTAATTATGGGAGACTTCAACCATGGGAAGATAGATTGGAAGAACAGAGACCCGCATGGAGGACCAGAAACATGGAGAGCTAAGCTGCTGGACGTGGCAACAAGAAACTTTCTAAGCCAGCATACCAAAGAGCCAACAAGAATGAGAGGAGAAGATGAACCAGCAATGCTTGATTTGATACTTACCCTAAATGAATGGGATATAAGGGAAGTTAAGATGGAAGCGCCCTTGGGAATGAGTGACCACAGTGTATTGAACTTTGAGTACCTGGTAGAGCTAGGACTTATCTCCCCCCAAAAAGAACTAGGAATCAAAAGGCTGGCATACCGAAAGGGGAATTATGAACAGATGAGAAGTTTCCTAAGTGAAATACCTTGGGACACAGACCTCAGAGACAAGTCTGTACAGGGTATGATGGACTATGTTACCCAAAAGTGTCAGGAGGCAGTAAACAGGTTCATCCCGGCCCAAAGGGAAAAATCCGAGAAGCAACAGAAGAATCCATGGTATAATAGGGCATGTATGGAAGCGAAGAAACTGAACAAAAAGGCGTGGAGGAACTTCCGGAATAACAGAACACCAGAAAGCAGGGAGAGATACCAGAGAACCAGGAATGAGTACGTCAGGGTGAGAAGAGAAGCAGAGAAAAATTTTGAAAATGATATAGCAAACAAAGCCAAGACCGAACCAAAGCTACTCCACAGTCACATCAGAAGGAAAACAACAGTGAAAGAACAGGTATTGAAACTTAGAACAGGCGAGGACAGGTATACAGAGAATGACAGAGAGGTGTGTGAGGAACTCAACAAGAGGTTCCAGGAGGTCTTCACAATAGAACAGGGTGAGGTCACTGTGCTAGGAGAAAGGGAGGTAAACCAGGCGGCCTTGGAGGAGTTCGAAATTACGAGAGAGGAGGTCAAGAGACACCTGCTGGATCTGGATGTTAGAAAGGCGGTTGGTCCAGATGGGATCTCACCATGGGTACTGAAAGAGTGTGCAGAGGCACTTTGCTTGCCACTCTCCATAGTGTATAGTAAATCACTAGAGACGGGAGACCTACCAGAAATATGGAAGACGGCGAATGTGGTCCCAATATACAAAAAGGGCGACAGACAAGAGGCACTGAACTACAGGCCAGTGTCCTTGACTTGTATACCATGCAAGGTGATGGAGAAGATCGTGAGAAAAAACCTGGTAACACATCTGGAGAGAAGGGACTTCGTGACAAATCGCCAACATGGATTCAGGGAGGGTAAATCTTGCCTTACAGGCTTGATAGAATTCTACGATCAGGTGACACAGATTAAGCAAGAAAGAGAGGGCTGGACGGACTGCATTTTCTTGGATTGTCGGAAAGCCTTTGACACAGTACCGCATAAGAGGCTGGTACATAAGCTGGAGAGACAGGCAGGTGTAGCTGGTAAGGTGCTCCAGTGGATAAGGGAGTATCTAAGCAATAGGAAGCAGAGAGTTACGGTGAGGGGTGAGACCTCCGATTGGCGTGAAGTCACCAGTGGAGTCCCACAGGGCTCTGTACTCGGTCCTATCTTGTTTCTGATATATGTAAATGATCTCCCGGAGGGTATCGATTCATTTCTCTCAATGTTTGCGGACGATGCTAAAATTATGAGAAGGATTAAAACAGAAGAGGACTGTTTGAGGCTTCAAGAAGACCTAGACAAGCTGAAGGAATGGTCGAACAAATGGTTGTTAGAGTTTAACCCAACCAAATGTAATGTAATGAAGATAGGTGTAGGGAGCAGGAGGCCAGATACAAGGTATCATCTGGGAGAGGAAATTCTTCAGGAGTCAGAGAAGGAAAAAGACTTGGGGGTTGATATCACGCCAGACCTGTCTCCTGCAGCACATATCAAGCGGATAACATCAGCGGCATATGCCAGGCTGGCCAACATACGAACGGCATTCAGAAACTTGTGTAAAGAATCATTCAGAACTTTGTATACCACATATGTCAGGCCAATCCTGGAGTATGCAGCCCCAGCATGGAGTCCATATCTAGTCAAGGATAAGACTAAACTGGAAAAGGTTCAAAGGTTTGCCACCAGACTAGTACCCGAGCTGAGAGGTATGAGCTACGAGGAGAGACTACGGGAATTAAACCTCACTTCGCTGGAAGACAGAAGAGTTAGGGGGGACATGATCACCACATTCAAGATTCTGAAGGGGATTGATAGGGTAGATAAAGACAGTCTATTTAACACAAGGGGAACACGCACAAGGGGACACAGGTGGAAACTGAGTGCCCAAATGAGCCACAGAGATATTAGAAAGAACTTTTTTAGTGTCAGAGTGGTTGACAAATGGAATGCATTAGGGGGTGATGTGGTGGAGGCTCACTCCATACACAGTTTCAAGTGTAGATATGACAGAGCCCGATAGGCTCAGGAATCTGTACACCTGTTGATTGACGGTTGAGAGGCGGGACCAAAGAGCCAGAGCTCAACCCCCGCAAACACAACTAGGTGAGTACAACTAGGTGAGTACACACACACACACACACACACACACACACACACACACACACACACACACACACACACACACACACACACACACACACACACACACACACATGGGGCCTCGTAGCTTGGTAGCAGGACTCGTAATTCTGTGGCGCGGGTTCGATTCCCGCACGAGGCAGAAGCAAATGGGCAAAGTTTCTTTCACCCTGAATGCCCCTGGTACCTAGCAGTAAATAGGTACCTGGGAATTAGTCGGCTGTCACGGGCTGCTTCCTGGGGTGTGTGTGTTTGTATGTGGTGTGGAAAAAAAAGTAGTTAGTAAACAGTTGATTGACAGTTGAGAGGCGGGCCGAAAGAGCAAAGCTCAACCCCCGCAAACACAACTAGGTGAATACACACAGGTATGCCACTAGGCTAGTCCCAGAACTAAGAGAAATGAGGTGCGTGAAATGCACCTCACGACACCGGAAAACAAGAGTAAGAGGAGACATGATCACTACCTACAAAATTCTCAGAGGAATCGACTGTAGATAAGGATAAACTTTTTAACACGGATGGTACGCGAACTAGGGGACACAGGTGGAGACTGAGTACCCAAATGAGTTACAGGGACGTTTGAAAGAACTTTTTCAGTGTCAGAGTAGTTAACAAGTGGAATGCATTAGGCAGTGATGTGGTGGAGGCTGTCTCCATACACAGTTTTAAATGTAGATACGATAGAACCCATTAGGCTCAGGAATCAGTTGGATTGACGGTTGAGAGGCGGGACCAAAGAGCCAGAGCTCAACCCCCGCAAGCACAACTAGGTGAGTACACAAGAGGAAACAGCACAACTGGACGCAAAACACTGAATTCCAATCGACGACAAAGGTTTTTTTATTGCAGAAATTACCGAGGAAACTCCATTAGACAAAAAAACCGTTGACGCCAGCAGTAAAGAGGGCCTTGGGGGGTCCAGCGTCAATCCCCAGAGGCCATAATGCCAACTTTATCCGGGCAATGGCTGTGGACTTTTTCAATATTTCCTATATTCCCGCAAATAAAATACAAAGTTTGGTTAATTGCCGATGCGCGCATACCCGAATTTGTATTTCGTGTGCTAGTGTATTTACCTTACAGTACTTATTACAACTGGCAGGATTAAGCTTCAGCTCGTGGAGTCAGTTTTTCTTAGCGTTTCATATTTGTCTTTATATCGATTTTTCCGTCGTATGAAATACTTTTCCATGCTCTCTTGCTGATGAATTTGGTTTTCTACATTGTTAAACTGTAGGCTGTCTTTGTTCTATGTTAGCCTGTGTTTTTGTTGGGGAATAAACCTCTTCTGTGTTTTAATAATTACATCATAGCCTGCACTGTACCCTTGAGCTTTGTTTCCTATTGTTCTCCCGACAAATACTCCTTACGAGATAGCATTTTTTTGTTCTTCTGTTGTAACTTTTGTTACTGTCTTCTATCGGTACATGTTTCCTTTCTCTATTATCTGTCCTGTTTTGGGAATTAATTATGCGTAACTATAACTGGGTGGGGTCTAATTTAAATCAGTTGACTCTTTCATGCTCCATCAGGAAGGTTACTCTTTGTGACCACTAGTTTGTTCACCACCCTAATCTTCCATACTGTTTGTGGGGAGAGAGGTCTCTGGCCACTAAAGTTTAGGGGTGTTTTAAAATTCCAATGATCACTGTGTGTATTTGTGCCGCATTTTCCTGTTTGATTGCGGGACTTGAGCTCCAGCTCTAGGGTTCCATTTCTTTGCTTTCGATTACTAATGCAAAACTCTCAACAAGACCCAAGTGAAGTGATTTTGTGTGTGAGAGAGGAAGGAAGGAAGGAGAGTGAGAGGGGAAAGATTAGAGGCAGGCAGGGTTGTCCCCTCACGTGTTCAAGAGCGCTGGGGTGCATGCTTTGCTCTACCTAGGAAATAAAAACGTTTATCCCAGAAAGTTTGTTGATTTAGTTCATCGGAGCTGCCTTTTAGCGGCAGTTGCATTCAGCTTAACCTGCTTGTCGATTGGTACTCCAGCTCTGCCCTTATCCCAGTCAAAGATGTGGTTTTGTGCTAGGAAAACTAGCATTTTATTTGGTGGTGGGGGGGGGGGGAATGTCTATATTCTTTTACTTTTTTATGCCGAATTACTGTCAGTGTGATGTTAATTATTTAATGATTACTTTCGAATTATTGAAGAAAATATATCCTTGTTTATGTCCTCCCCCTCCCCATTTTTTTTTTTACTATTACCAGGGTTATTAGAGATCGTCTTATAGGTGAATATCTTATTGTATACCGATACATCATTGTCAAGGACAAGCAGAGTGGTAAGCTCGTTGAGGTTTCCATAGGCAAGAGCGAGGCTGTTCGGGCTGAGGCTGTCTCCCAGCCAGTTACTGCCTAGACACGGTGATGTTTAACCTAAATGCATAAGATACTCTCACATCTTTCTTGTTTCCTGTGGACGTTTCTTTACCTTGACTCTAAACTTGCAAGAATAACGAAGGTTGATCCCCAAAACCAGGTTTTGTACTTTATAATATCAGTTTTAGTTGTAAGTCAGGAATGGTTGTTTTTTTCTGTAAATCTGAACATCTGCGATGTTCAAATTTAGTTTTACTACATTTTGGACGATATCTCCATAACGGTTTAAGGTAACAGCTTCCGATAATTTAACAAAGGTGAGGGAGAATGGTCTCTCAGGTTCCCACAGCTGACTTAGTGGCTCATGTCCACTAAGTCAGATCATGTCCACAAGACAAAAATAGGTCTTGTGCACAAAGCCAGTGCACAAGACCTATTTCCCTTATTACTGGAGTTAAGTGTAGCAAGTTTACCTCTTGCATTCAAATGTGTATGTTTCTTTATCGTCCTTAATTGCGCTCAACTCTTTAAGACATAATTGTAACATGCTCGTATCTGAAGCTAGGTACAAATATAACAAAATTATAAACGATGGTAACGGAGTATTTCAAATGGATTTCATCTCATATTGGCCTCCGAATGCACGATAGTGATGAATTAGCCAACGAATCTGCTACAAAGTCTCCCCGTCTTGGTTCCTTCCTTTGATAATTACTTACCTAAAGAATCTGCCTTCAGCTGAGTTCATTATAACCTTGGATTGCCTATAAGCAACCTGAGAACAATAATATACCAAGAACTTTAACCAATAAGAACGACACATCTAGGTATCATTCAATAAAATCAGCAGACTCCTAGATGTTACTACTGTTTGGCTTGGTTTCAGTTATAAGTATTTTTTGGAATTTGTATTACCTGTTGATGTAGACCTAACCAGATATAAATTGTACTAGTGATGGGAAGATAGTAAAATTTCTATAGAAGCCGATGCGATTCCACTAAACAGTCTAGATTCCGGTATTTTATCGTTTCCGATTTTATTAAAAAATATAGTTGTATATTTATCTGAAAATTGTCGTATTTTAATTTGGGAAATTAATGATTTACATTATAAGAATGGTAACTGTATTAATAATATAACAGATTTAAGAATAGGAAACAATTAGTAAATCCGATGATGTATTTGCTGTACTGGCTGTCCAGGAATCACTAGTAAAGGGTAAATGCGTAACACTGTTAATTTCCTCTTGTATCTTGTTTCTAACGTGCGCACAAACATCCTGCTCAGTATATTCTTTTCAACATTTTCTGCAAGGAATTCGATCATTTGGGCAGATACAGTTCATGAGTCTTGTCAGCTCAATATCTTCTTCAATAAAGGTTGTAAGCCGACTGCTATCATTTCTCCAATATATTTATGAATTTTATGTGCATTGTGGTCATTTATATCCCAAATTTTGGGATATGATGGCAAATATCCCTTATCATCTAACGTGATGATAAGGGGCATGGAGTCCTGGCTGTCCGGGTTCGAATCCTTCAGGGGTAAAGAGTTTTCTGAATAAAGAGTTATTTTGTATATATATATATATATATATATATATATATATATATATATATATATATATATATATATATATATATATATATATATATATATATATATGTCGTACCTAGTAGCCAGAACGCACTTCTCAGCCTACTATGCAAGGCCCGATTTGCCTAATAAGCCAAGTTTTCATGAATTGTTTTTCGACTACCTAACCTAACTAACCTAACCTAACTTTTTCGGCTACCTAACCTGACCTAACCTATAAAGATAGGTTAGGTTAGGTTAGGTAGGGTTGGTTAGGTTCGGTCATATATCTACGTTAATTTTAACTCCAGTAAAAAAAATTGACCTCATACATAATGAAATAGGTAGCTTTATCATTTCATAAGAAAAAAATTAGAGAAAATATATTAATTCAGTAAAACTTGGCTTATTAGGCAAATCGGGCCTTGCGTAGTAGGCTGAGAAGTGCATTCTGGCTACTAGGTACGACATATATATATATATATATAATATATATAATATATATAATGTTATATATATATATAATGTTATGCCAGTTGCTGGAAGGCTTCTGTGCTGGCTAGGGTTCGAGTCTCCTGGTGGGAAAGTGTTCTAAAGTTGTATACTTCACTCTCGTGTTTAGGAGAGTTGTGCCTTAAGCATAGACACTGTGTCTTCCCATATTAACAGGGACTTGATGAAATAAACGTAAAAATGACCCCTCACTTGCTCTAGTGCTCTTGGGAGGTGGTGATCTTTGGTGTATTTAAATACTCCGAAATTACCATCTCTTTTAAGGGTCTGAGCAGGTGGTGGAGCGGGTTAAGGCGTACCTGTTATGCCAGTTGCTGGAAGGCTTCTGTGCTGGCTAGGGTTCGAGTCTCCTGGTGGGAAAGTGTTCTAAAGTTGTATATATATATATATATATATATATATATATATATATATATATATATATATATATATATATATATATATATATATATATATATATAATAACCAGAATGCACTACTCGGCCTACTGAGCAAGGTTCGATTTGCCTAGTAAGCCAAGTTTTCCTGAATTTATGTATGTTTCATTTTTTCTTATGAAATAATAAAGCTCTCCATTTTATTATGAGATCATTTTTGTTAATTTGAGTTAAATCTAATGTAGATATATGACCGAACCAAACCGACCCTACTCAAACTAACATAACTAAGTCAATAATTTGTTCTTGATATAATATTTCAAATAAACCAGTTGGAAACAATTTTGTTTAAATAAAGAAAATCATTAGGCTTCTTAGGCAAATCGGGATTTTCATAGTAGACCGAGAAGTGCGTTCTGGCTACTAGGTACTACATATAATAAATATATAAATAATTTTCTACAATATCTCATCGTTGTTGACACGAGTTTGATTCATACCTTTTCCATTAGAGGTGCCACCCCACGCTTGTAAATTTATGTCGTGTTTCGTTTGATTTGTTTAGTTTTTTAATTGTTTCGTTTGATTTGTCCTGTTTGTAATCAAAACAGCGTAAACATGTGGATGTAATGTCGGTATACAGATTTATCTCGTTTTCTGCTATGTACAACTTTTTCAGTGTTGTATATCCAAGTGGCCTTCTTTCTTGTTTGGTGTCTTTTTTATAATATATAAGATACTATAAGGTTATAGTTCCATTAATGACAACCTTAACCATCAACATTAATTGTTCACTTACGCAACCTGTACGTCTTTCGTTCATCATGGCAGCTTGGTCTTCATCTATTAAACAGTTACAAGCTAAAAAAAATCGCAAACGAAGGTTATTAGTGTTATAGACAACTTGGTAGCACTTTAGTACTCATACTGTTTGTTAAATGCAGATTAAGCCGCTATGATTGAAGAAAGATGTACAGGTTTCGTATGTGGACACTTAAGTGCTCGATGAATCCTAGCCCCGTGTTATTGTCTTATCTATTTCTGAATGCGCATCTGGCGTATACTTTCACTATTTCTTTCCCCAATTTATTCTACTTTGCTTCCCTTTCAGTGAATTATATTAAATTCCATTCGGTTTGGGTATTTGGTTTCCACCAGAGTCCCTCGTTGTACTCCGTTCTATGTTAAGCTGTTTGTTTTGGTCTACCTTCTCGTTGCCCCTGTTTTTTCTCTTCCTGTTATGTAGGTTAATTATTTTGTTTATCCACGTAGCTCGTCATCCTGTACTCCGTGTAGTGAAAGGTCTTTGCTGGCTCCGTACACTCGTGAATTGGTCTGGTATTCATGATGTAAAGCGATCTATATGGTTTGTGTTGATGATTAGTAAATCTAGTCCTTTCATATGCTATGTTTACATACACTGCTGGGTTTTATCCGGTTTATATGTGTTTCATACAAAATAAATTTCGTATGATGGTTGTTTTTTGTTAGGCTTCTCTATTTCGTTTTATCTCCTAAATCGTACGTTGTATTTGCCCTCTCCTCACCAACCGTCCTCCTTAATATACACTTCTTTGGATTGAACTCTAGCAACTGTATGTTAAACCATTCTTTCAGTTGTCTAAGTTCTATTAAAGTTTTTTGCTGTTATCTTCTGTTTTTGGCTCTTCGTGAATTTTACATCGTGTTCGAACACTACTAACATTGTTGGATACCTGTTGGACTGTGTTAGTCCCTTCTCCACCTCAAGTTTCTTCCATCATTGTGATTTTCGGGTTTCTTGGCCCTTTGCGTTGCGATCTATGTATGAATAGGTCTCCTTTGGAGTAGTGTTAAAAGGCCTTCTAACAGTCTGAAAATATACAGCCTTCCCATGTTATCCTGCCAGAGAATTCTATTAGAGTCGTGAATTCGTGTGTACATGCTTTGAAACCATGATGGCATTTCATTATGAAAGATTTTCTAATCAGATTATTTACTTTTTTATTGGTGTACATGTTTATTATCTACAGGCTTGTGGGTCAGAGCCTCCACTCTGTTTTTTGTATTGGTCCAACTTTGGCGATATTTTAGTTGTCTGATTTTTCACCTGTCCCCAATGACCTATAGCTTTGCAAGTGGCTTGCGTCGGGTCTCCATTTCTTGTTTCAGTACCCTAGGTGAAATCTTGTGTGATCCCATAACCTTTCTTGTATCCAGTACTATCAGGTCCTTCATTACATTTTCTTTGGCAATTGTGATTTTATTCCGGGTCTGTTTTCCAGGCCCTGAAAAAAGGGCCTGTGGGATCTCCCACAATGTAAGCATTTTTCTTTGATCAATTGTGAAGACACCTTTTTCTTTAGTGGACTTCCCTCGCAAACATTCCATATAATTTTCTGTGAATGTAGCCTCAACCTTAATCACCTGCTGTTTTAATATCATTTCCTAGTTAGGTGTTGCTTGAATGGAATCTACACTTTTTCGGCTTTATTGTTTTCGAACTGCCTTTCCATTCCTCTTCCTGCCCTGAGGCCTTCGATCCTGGTGCTCCTAGTCATCGCTTAATTCTATAATGTTTTTATTGCTCTGAAAATTGTCAATGCTTTCTCATTTTATATTCTCACCTCTCTGTGTGGACAAATAGGCCATTAAGAGTTTTGCGGTCCTGCCACTGATTTTTATGTTCTACTGCATTTCAATAAGAAATATCTGGCATGTAAAATTGTTCTGTATGCCAGCCTTCTGTACTCTTTTTTACTTTCTCACTTCTTTCAATCTCACCTCTTTTCGGTACTTTAACATTATTACACAGTGAGTGCTCTTGCGCATAAGAGTTACATAGATAAGTTAAGTTCTCTTATGTCTGACTCATTCAGGGTAATAATCAGGTCTAGTCTGTCAGTTTTGCCATTTTCCCCTAAGCCTAATATATTCCTGTATATATTCATTGGTGAGCTGACTTAAGAAGCTCTTGATTACATTCTCCAGCAGCTTGTATTTTTTTTAATCTGTTCCTCGCAATAGTGTCCTGTTTTCCCAGTTTATTTCACAGTGAAAAAAGTTATCCATTAAGCGGAATCTTCTTCCGGTTCTATTTGCAATAAATACAGCCCATTATAGTTTTTGTTCATAAGTCGGGGACAGGTAGACTGTTATGTTTATCGAGGTCTTCCTTGACCAGTGGTTGACCTTTTTCATGACGTAACAGTTGCCAAATTCACAGTTACCTCTTTACAGCTAGGTGTATAGAGGCATCAGGTGAAAGGAAACTTGTCTATGCCACGTCCTGTGCGGGAATCAACCGCGAGATTATTAGGCTGTGTATCAACTGATTATGTGTGTGTATATGTGTAAATTGTCTCAGCCATTTAAATGCTCGTTTTGCTATTATGAGATACATTAACAGTCAGTAGAGCACAACGTTAGATAAGGGGTCGCCAGCAGATGAAGTCGTCGCCCCTCTGGCGGCGGTGGAAGCACCAGCACCCAGTCTATCACTTCTTGTCTTGCTGATACAGCTCTTTTGCTTTGCTGCTGCTGGGCTTGCTCCTCTAACCTGGTGTGCCGCTCTATATTCGGGTTTGAATTCTATGTCCGTGCTCTTTCTGTTGCTTGTTCAGGTGTTTGATTATGCAATGTCTTCATCAGTGGAATTTTCTGCTTGTGTATTTTACCCGAAGCCACCATCTCTAGTGCAACCCATCCTCCGAATTGACAGTACGATTTAATACTAAGTGTAAATAAGTACAATTTCTGACTGTCACACATAGTACATAATTGCACTTATGGGGCTCTTATCTTGAGGTTATCTTGAGATGATTTCGGGGCTTTTTAGTGTCCCCGCGGCCCGGTCCTCGACCAGGCCTCCACCCCCAGGAAGCAGCCCGTGACAGCTGTCTAACACCCAGGTACCTATTTTACTGCTAGGTGACAGGAGCATAGGGTGAAAGAAACTCTGCCCATTGTTTCTCGCCGGCGCCTGGGATCGAACCCAGGACCACAGGATCACAAGTCCAGCTTGCTGTCCGCTCGGCCGACCGGCTCCCGGGCTGTTACATTTACCTCCCCATTTTGGAGGACGGGCTAGTGACCTGGACGGGGACAAAAAGCCGATGGGTAGTCATTACTTCCCCAATATGCCAGCTTGGTTGTCTTTGTCTATCTTAATTTACCCGCGTGGATGTTTGTCATGGCCACGTACGTTTGGCCCGGTAATTTCCAAAGCTGGCGTTAAGCTGGAAAGGTCAAAGTTAGAGTATATGATTTCCAACTCCTCCAATCCACTCTTTCCATCCTGAGAAAAACTACCTTGTTAACATGTTCCAAACGGAAAAAATGGCATAAAAGCTTTCAAAGTAATAATTATATTTAGTGAGAATTCTGCAGTTGTTATTACATGGGCATATAACTCATTTACCGTATTCAAACTTATAAAATGTACTATATAAAGCACTGAATGTACTTAACGGTAAGTCTACACCTGTAAAGTGCTATGAGGATAATTCATTTACAGGCGTTTGTGTTTTACTACAATGTTTACATTTTAATTGAAGTGGAGGATTTTTACATTATAACCCTTTGCTTGTTCATCCGAAGGATCACTCATTCAATTTGTTCGTTTATTATTTACCCCATACCCATGCCGTGAGCGATAGTGCACCACATATCCATCCCGTGGGCGGTACACCCCCGCATACCGATCCCGTGGGCGGTAGTGCACCCCATACCCATCCCGTGGGCGGTAGTGCACGCTACATTCATCCCGCGGGAAGTAGTACACCCCTAGTCCCATCCCGTGGGCGGTAGTGCACACCCATACCCATGTTGTGAGCGATAGTGCACTCCATACCCACCCTGTGGGCGGTACACCCACCATCCCCATCCCGTGGGTAGTAGTGCATCCCCCATACCCATCCCGTGGATGGTAATGCAACCCCCATACCCATGCCTTGAGCGATAGTGCACCCCATCCCGTGGGCGTTAGTGCACCCCCCATACCCATCGTGTGTGTAGTAGTGCACCCCCATACCCCCATCCCGTGGGCGGCGGTGCACCCCTCTATCCGTCGCGTGGGCGGTAGTGGAAAATGTTAAGGGGCACATAATGGGGCCAAGAACTAAAGACCCAAATTGATTTAACTAAGCAAGTTACACTGTGATATACATGGACTGTGTAACTAGTTTATATATACCAATAGTCATTTATAGCACAATTGTTTCAAGAAGTTTTGAAGATCGATGTATAGTATTGCGTGTAGTGCGTTCTTTACCACATAGGGTAATAACATTTCAGAAAGTAATTTCACAGTTTGATTGGCAATATCCACGGACTGATCCCTACAAGAGTTGTTTAGTGATTACCCTTAAAAAAATTTGGTTTTATTATTTACCAGCTTCTGTATTGAGATGTAATTCGTTCACAGGAAGTGGTTATTACGTCCAATAAACGGGAATCGTAGCAGATGTTTTGTGTGGGGGTTAGTGACTGTGTCCCACGTATTAGGAAGTATACAGAGTGGTGCTGGGGCGGGGGGTGGGGGGGATATTAAAAGTTTCTTGAGTTTGATGAAACCTGATTTGAAATAATAGTAACGGCAATTCCTCCTAGTAAGGCGAGTTTCAGCATTGTAACCTATAAAAAAACATAAATTTTCATCAAAATGGCAATTTTCAAAATTCACTAGCTCCAACAAATTTAAACATTTTATATTTCTTGCACTAAACAGTATAAAGGCGAGTAATATATATACTTGTTAGCCTCTCGGTCCCTTACTAGGCTATTATATTCGTTATGGCCCTGCTCTTGTTATTTTAGCGATCATATCTTGCCTATTTTATTTGAATATATTTAGTTGGAAACAGTTGTTTTGACTGAATCTAATATATTTTGCCGAGCTACTTTTTTTAACCTTTTTTTCCGTTCGCCTCTGTTCTTTGTAGTCTGATTGTCTGCTTCTAGTGTTTTTATGTTCGTATCTATTATTTTTATTATTCATATTGAGTACAGTATTTTTTGCCCGTTTGATTCTTTTTATTTGAGACTTTAAAGAAGCTAGCATTTTTTAAATAGATTTTAAATGCTCTGTTGTGCGTTCAGTGAATATTCTGAGATCTAAACATAATGGTATTTTCAACATAATTTAAATCGTAAACTCTAAATATACTTTAGTATTTTCTAAGTTTATAAGGTGTGCAATATTGTTTTTTTAAGTTATTTTCAAATTAGATTCATAGCATCAGACAAATATTACATTTTTTATTCATTTTCTAAAAACAAAACAAATATACGGTGTTGCGTTTAGAAAGTGTTTCCACCACTTAAAAGCTGCCAGACAAATTTAAACAGACGGACACTATTTTAAGCCGATGTGTTGTAGGGAGACGCTAAAGAATATCCTTCTGTCCAAATGCCCGTAACGGCTTGGCGCGCTCTCCTGATAGTTCCTATCCCTTAAGCCCGTCTTCTTGCATTAGGCACCTATATTACGGGCATTTGGATAGGCTAGTCTCTAAAGTGTATTCCAGCCCAAGACACCTATTGTAGGCACAATTAGACAGCTGTATATTCTCTAGCGTCTCCCTATAATAGAAACCTCTCGTTGCCACTTCTTAAATGTTGGACGATACATCCAGTTATATTTGAGCAGACGAGTTATACGGGCTCACTATAGCCCGTGCTCCATGGACATTTCGTCATGGGTAGCTAAAGCTAAAACAACATACAACAACTGCAGACGAGCATTCCAGTCTCTCGTCCGTACCTGCTACTGATGTTGCTGCACCACGATCCTTCCCTCCCGGGTACTGGGGGCAACGATAAGTCGCGTTCTTACCCATATTATATTTGAAAAGAGTATTGCGTTAGAATAAAACTAAAAATATAACACGTTAGAATATTTAATTTAAATAAAAATACTGGTTTTTAAATCGTAAAGAAGCAAAAAAGTGTTTTTGTCTTGAAATTGTAATAACGAAACTTTAGCAAAGTTAAAGTTATTCAATTAGCTATAATTTTATAATGTTTTTTATATAAAATAATTATTTATTATATTACACAGTTAAGTTGTATATCTTTTCACTTCTGCCTGAAATTATGGGATAAATAATTATTTCAAACTTCTCCACGCGAATCCAAGATAGATGAAAAAAATAGGTAAAGAAAAACTTCGAACAGTGAGCTTATGTTAGTGCTGTCGACTGAACCATGCCACTCCGTACACTGTACCAGTGGCCAGGTTATTGGGACATCGGTTGCCAACGTAATCATTGGAAACCGCTGGTGTTAACAAGTGGACTGGCAGGACGACGGAAACTCAGAGAGCAAGATGCCTCCGCCAAATACTTAACTGGAGGGAGAATAAGTATACATATGTATATCAAGATGTATACCAAGAGAACAACGCTAGACATTATGACTATATATGCAGTTCACAGTTTAATCAGTTACAGTACTTGTATATCACTAAAGATGGCTATCTAGAAGGAGGATGTTAATTTATTTGAATTGAAGAAATCCGATTCACTGAGGATTTTAGATGATGGCATTTGGTTCAAAGGATTTATTTGTTGGGAAGAGTGATTTGTCTACAATGCTATCAAGACACCAGGGGTTACAGTTTTACCATCAAATGTCTTTCAGATATATTTTTGTAACTGATACGCTATTTTATATTTGTCTACAATCCTAATTGTAGATAAATTGTAATTATCGGCTACAATTTTGTAGCCAAAAATTATTTTTCGGCTACAAAAATTAGTTTCCCACTTCCTATTTAGGTATATGTGAAGGTCTAAGGTATAAGTCTCTTTTGATATGTTATTTATTATTGATTGTAAATAGCAATTGATCTTTATAATGTTTACGCATAGGATTGTTAAGTACTAGGTAAAGAAACCGAATATTGATTGATTTTGGAGTGATGGTAGATTGCTTTTTTGGCTGCTATATCTGCTACTTAACTTTAGGCAAAGCCTATATCACTGGGTGTCCAGCAAATCTCAACCTTTGATATTTCCAACATATGAGATGCTACCAATTTGAATGTCCGTTACCATAGGCTTGGAAGATTTATAAGATTTAGTAACCATTAGAACACTGAGGGTCGACAAGAAGATCAAATGATTACGCATCAAAATTAACCTTCTCATAGCACATAAAATTGCATAAAATGTTGATGTCAAAATACTTGTCTCTAAGGGAAGACTCAACACAATAGTCGTATCTCGTAGAATAAAGGCAATTCTACTGTTTGATCCGTTTGTAGATGCCCAACAGCACTTGGGCTGGACGATAGAGGGACGGTCGCAGTCGTTGAACACCATTCATTTTCCCCCCATCCCATCCCAAATCCTTATCCTGACCTCTCTCTCTCTCAATCAATCAATTCAGCAGAAGATTGCGAATTCTTATTAATAAATTCAACACAAAATGTTGTTGTAATATGCTGTACTGGGAAGGGTAAAGTCTTATTTAATTTCATTATTGCCTCTAATAATTCCGTATTTTCTTATATACATAATTTGATTATTACATAGTTTCAATGGTATGTGGACAATATGTTTTCAGGTGTGTAATAACGCATGTTTTATTAGTTTAGAATATTAAGCCATGTTTATCCAGATTTTTGAATTGTTTATTGTAACGAGGCTTTCTTTGTGTTCAGGTAAAATCACAGCCAATCCTTATGGTTTAGATAGTACTTACAGTACGATGTGGACCATAGTACATATATTGTCGTAATGGACAATTAGAATGTAGAATTTGGTAGTATTGAACTTTGGACAAACCGAAAAACGTTTTGTATTTATGTTGCTAATAAAATCCAACCATCCTAAGCCTAATACACACTCAGAGGCCTATTGTAGTTCATGTGTTATACTAGGAATATTTAAGTTTGGATTTTAGCATTATTTTTCCAGATTAGACCTATAAAGTGAATAGTTCCAATTTCTACTATCTAATAGTCCATTAAGTCAGTATATGTACGATGGTCCACATAGTTACAAGAAGTATTGTCTAAACTGGAGGAGGAGTTGTAAAACCACTGCTATATCTTGAGGTTATCTTGAGATGATTTCGGGGCTTTTTAGTGTCCCCGCGGCCCGGTCCTCGACCAGGCCTCCACCCCCAGGAAGCAGCCCGTGATAGCTGACTAGCACCCAGGTACCTATTTACTGCTAGGTAACAGGGGCATAGGGTGAAAGAAACTCTGCCCATTGTTTCTCGCCGGCGCCCGGGATCGAACCCGGGACCACAGGATCACAAGTCCAGCGTGCTGTCCGCTCGGCCGACCGGCTCCCTGCCTATAGCAGATAGCCAGAAAATATTATCTTATAATATTATTGGGTAATATTAATATTGCCTATATTCCTTTAATATATATATGTCGTACCTAATAGCCAGAACGCACTTCTCAGCCTACTATTCAAGGCCCGATTTGCCTAATAAGCCAATTTTTCATGAATTAATGTTTTTTCGTCTACCTAACCTACCTAACCTAACCTAACCTAGCTTTTTTTGGCTACCTAACCTAACCTTACCTATAAATATAGGTTAGGTTAGGTTAGGTAGGGTTGGTTAGGTTCGGTCATATATCTACGTTAATTTTAACTCCAATAAAAAAAAATGACCTCATACATAATGAAATGGGTAGCTTTATCATTTCATAAGAAAAAAATTAGAGAAAATATATTAATTCAGGAAAACTTGGCTTATTAGGCAAATCGGGCCTTGAATAGTAGGCTGAGAAGTGAGTTCTGGCTACTAGGTACGACATATATATATATATATATATATATATATATATATATATATATATATATATATATATATATATATATATATATATATATATATATATATATATATATATATATATATATATATATATATATATATATAATAGTCGTATAATTTATTTTTTGGAGGTTTCACCTTTACTGGGAAATTAACTAATTTTTTCCGCTTTAAAAATCCAATTTGTTAAAAATTTTAAGTCATAATTATATACAATTCTGTACCAGATTAAAGAATCTTATTTTTTTTATTTTCCATGTCGGTGTCTCGATACATAAATTATAATTATATAGATCAGGGTTTGGCAATTAATATTACCATTTTCTTATATAAAAGAATAATGTTCTTATAAAACTCGCATACATTTTCTGAATAAATTTTATGAATTTGCGTCAGTGAAAAACACTTGTGCATTTATTAATAATGAATTTAAATTTAAATCTAAATAGTAGTTTCACAATAAAAAAATCCCATTGAACATGAATAACAAATTACAGTATCACATAAAAATGTCTCACAAGCCGTTTTTCCGGCGGTGGCATCTTTAGCACGAGTCAGAAGTGGCCGCCCGGGGAATGAACTCTCTCTAATAAACTCACTGATGTCAGCCAATTTAAGCATTTCTCTGCTTCCTTTCATGTCTGAATCGACGTAATATATCAGCAGGAAGCGACGCGTACTTGATATACCCAAAGGAAGCTTCCAAAGTGAATAAAGCACTGTGTGTGTGTATTTACTATTTGGTTGTGTATTTACTATTTGTTTCTACAGAATCGAGCTATTAGCTCTTGGACCCCGCCTTTCTAACCAATCCATTTTCATCTACTACACATATTTCTCTCTAACACTCGCACACATACACAACCCCAGGAAGTAGCCCGTAGCAGCTGCCTAACTCCCAGGTATCTATTTACTGCTAGGTAAACAGGGCATAAGAGTGAGAAAAACTCTGCCCATTTGTTTCTGCCTCGACCAGGAATCGAACCCGGGCCCTTAGGATTACGACCCCCGAGCGCTGTCCACTTAGCGGCGAGGCCGCAAATGAATGTGTGTGTATTTTACTATTTGTATCTGCAGAATAGAGCTATTAGCTCTTGTGTGTAATAACCTAAGTGTAGTTACAGGATGAGAGCTACGCTCGTGGTGTCCCGTCTTCCCAGCACTCTTTATCATATAACGCTTTGAAATTACTGACGGTTTTGGCCTCCACCACCTTCTCACCTTCCTTGTTCCAACCGTCTACTACTGCGAAAGTGAATGTTTTTTCGTGAAAAAGTCACTCGTGAAAGTGAAAGTCACACACAAACACACTTTGTGTGTGTGTGTGTGGTTAAGTGAATAAACTGATGCTAGTGATTTGCCTTCTGCATTTAATATTTCATAAATATTGCTTTAACGTTTCCAGGGATTTTGATTTTGAATGTTTCCACTTGGGATCAATTTCAACCACCTACTACTCTTATTTATTACCGTTTCTACACCGTTATTTCAGTCATTTGAAAATATTTGCTGTTCTCATTTCTTTGTTTTGCTCGCCTACCATTACGGACCTTCTTGTCTGCAGGGTTGAGTGATAGTTCTTAATTCCTGCTTTACGATAAATAAATCGCTTAATGACATGACTAGCTTTCCTTAGGCTTCGAATGGTTCATGCATGAAAAAATTGGGTATTGAGTTTGCTTCAACACTACTATTTACCCGTTTAATTTTCTTGCCACACGCTCCGGTTCTCTCAAGCATCTGTTAATCTGTTCCCTTGTTTTCCTGTTCCCCACTTGGAAACTTTTTTCTTTGTCTACTTTAAATTTTCCCTTGGAAATTTGTACGTCGTAACCATGCTTCCACAATTCCTTGCTCCCTGTAGTGTGATGAGATCCAGTTCCCTCGGTCTTTCCTCGTGGCTGCGTTCCCTCAGCGCAGGAACAAGACTTGGTTCATATATTTGCAGCTTTTCTAGTTTCGAGGTTTTGTCTTTTATTTATGATCCCGTTTTGATCATGATGTTGAAACTGTGTATGTGTTTTGCCTGTTTGCTATGATAATTAAATATGTTTGGTTGACATAGCCGGATGGTAAATAAATTACTTTTGATGACGACGGTGCCGCGGTTTCTGTCGCTTTGCCTGTTATTCCTACCACACTATAACTACCCGATCGTGTTACAAACAAGGAAGCGACAGTTTTGTTCTTGATTTGGCGAATTTTCATTAGGTTATAAAACATGTACTGGTATTGCCCCCCCCCCGCGCTGTTTGTCGTTCGGTGGGTGGGCCGCCCCTTCCACTACTGTTGTTGCTAGCATACTGCTGCAACTGCTAGTATGGTTATATTTTATGGGATCTGCAAAATACAGAACATGCAAAGCTGAATTGTGTATAGAGGAAATGTTCGAGACATCTTAGGTGTCCATCCTCGCACAAATTGCTTCCTGGCATGAGGTCGGCAGATCACTCCTACACTTGAAGAAATAGTTATTCAGAAAGGAATTAGATCTTTTTGTCCGAGGGGAATCACCCTTGCAGCAAACTACATTACCTCTTTCCCCAGGCATTCGCATGCCAATGACTACTATAATTTAACCAGAAATATTAAAAAGATTGTTAGAAAATACAACTAAAGAATGAGTGATGTGTATAATGACACATACAATTTTCAGGGCTTACAAGATAAAATTTCAAAACTAGTAAGCAGGGATATAGTTGTATATTTTGATTTTATAAAGAAAATTATAGTCACAAAGTGCTGAAAATCAATTTAAGTCCTATTGAAGTCAGATCCCTGTTACCAGTGTTCCATTTAAGCCATAGGCTATGGAAATGTCCATTAATGTCATGTTATATTTAGCCAACATGTCTCAATATTCCAGTTTTTCCTTCAAATGTCATCACTAAAATTGTCATCGGTATATTATTAAATTTACGTCTTAACATGTGTACTGTCATAAACAATCTAAACTTTTAATTCTAGATGGAATAAAGTTTCAAAATCAATCTGCCCATTAGAATTTAAGATGACATTAAATTAAGTTAGTAGTTGCATGTCATCTGTTCTCATATCTATTAATGTCGTTAGAACTGAGTTTATTGAGAATATATTTATACTGTATTAGAATTAGAATATACTGTATTGAGAGTTAGAAAGTAACTATTATTGTTTCCGTTGTCTTATTCATTTATTTAGTAAAGCATCATGTTTGGGATTGAATCTTTTTTAGACATATTTTATAAGTATAATGATCAGTATTTGGCTATTAAATTAATACAGAATTTCTATTTTCTTGTGTGAATTAAAAATGTGCAGTATACTAATTTTGTAAATTAGCAAATTATAAATGTACATCAATTGAGTTTAAGGCCTATTAACCGCGAGTATACTTTAGAAAACACAGTCACGACTGATGTAAACTCAGTGTATGTACACCGAGAAATGGGATATACTTCTGTACATACATTAATGTGTTATACAATAATTACGGCTAATAATAATAATTTTTAATATATTTACATCTGTGAAATATGCATAAATGCAACAAGAACTTGTATTTTTTAAGTTTTTATTATCATTTAATTTACTGTCTTTAAATGAAGTTTATATCTTACCTTATAACCCTATTAATCTGTTTAAACTTCAATGAGAAACTTTCACACTTACTGGCTGAAAGGAAGCAGCAGCTAGGCTACTGCAGAATTCACTCATCGACAACACTAGAAGGTACCATAATATTTACATGAAAATCAGATTAAATTTATAATGATATTCGTTGTCATTTTGTTATATTTGTGAAAACAGAGAAGATATTAAACGAAAACACCCACTACCGCTCCTTTGATTTTCTTTTTTAATTTAAACTTGCGGCTTGTTGTTGAAGTCTTTAGTGTTCTGTTTTATTGTTAAAGTACATATCCCTGTTTTTGCATAATATTACTAGTGAATCTGTGTATGTGGTTCTGTACTAAACATTAAAGCTTAGCAATAAGGTGTACGCAATAAATGTTATCACCTGTAAAAAAACTAAAATAGGGTTTCATTATTGTTAAACACATGATAACGTATACCCAGAGGTATTCTTTTTCGTGTATATACACTGGCATAGTTTAATCGTAGGGTTAAAAGAGTGCCGCCTGAAGGTTAATATTCCATCCGCTTGGATTGGTTGGTAGTAGAAGACAGCCTCGCTTCTTGCAGGGTCGGTCTTCCTTCACTCCGTCCTCATATCCCTTCAAAGGGCTATATAGTCTTATTGGCTTATCGGTTTTTTCCCTCATAATTACCAATACCTTGAAGGTTAGTATTAAAGAATGACGTGGCGCAATGGATGAAGAGTGCGTGGTTTGGTCAGTTAGGTGTAAGAGTCCATTTGCCTTTGGTCAGTAACTAGATGACAGCACACGCGGAAAGCCTCACCCTTGACTACGAATACCTTAATTACCTAATAGGCTTCCCGTTTCCGATAATAAAATACCATATCTCAGTAATCCAACACCTTTCCGTCGCTTATCATGCATAAAGATTATGATTAAAATTAGCTATCCAGCTGCTGCGTTTTCCCTAGTGTACTTAACATTGCAAAATCATATTTACGCTCTGTAAATAGATATATGGTTTAGATGCATTATTGTTTTTATTTAACATTTTAGACATTTGTTCGAATATTAAGTCAAAACACCACAAAGACAAAACCTTAAAAGGTTAGAAAATCCTTAGATTTGCGTAGCACTTTATAATTGTTAAACTGTCACTAAGAGAGTACAGGAGGAGGGATGCAGGAGTTTGCGTGCCGGTAGTCCTGTAGGTTACAAGCAGGATCCTGTCTCATCTCGTTACAAAGCCTAACTTGAATGTGATACCAGGAATACGACCAACCGCTTGACGGGCAGGGAGAGTCCGTAGTCACTGCTAGACGCACAAGCCCCCAGTCACTGCTAGATGCGCAAGCCCCCAGTCACTGTTAGACGCACAAGCCCCCAGTCACTGCTAGACGCAGCAGCCCCCCAGTCACTGCTAGACGCACAAGCCAGTCACTGCTAGACGCACAATCCTCCAGTTACTGCTAGACGCACAAGCCCCCAGTCACTGCTAGACGCAGCAGCCCCCAGTCACTGCTAGACGCACAAGCCCTCAGTCACTGCTAGAGACACAAGCCCTCAGTCACTGCTAGAGACACAAGCCCCAAGTCACTACTAGAAGCACAAATTCCCAGTCACTGCTAGGTACACAAATCCCCAGTCACTGCTAGATACACAAATTCACAGTCACTAATAGAAGTGAACCGTAGCAAAAGGAATATCAGAACATTGTCCATGTGCCGGCCGGACTAAGATTCGAGATTAGAACCTCTGAAAATGGACCAAGAGAGCGTTTAAATATTATTATTTTGTTCAGTATACCAAAGCGCTGAATAATCCTTGGCCATAGGCCTAAATTTCATTATTCGATTCAATTCAGTACATAATTCTATTAAATAATATTGTTCATGATTATTGTAATATATATTATTCTTATTACTTTTTTAAGGTTGCAAAATGCATTACAAACTACTATTTCTTTTATCTTTTCGCGAATAACCAAGGATAATATAAAATATTTTTGTACCACATTTGGGACTTTTGGGGCTCCCATATATTGGGAACATTTATAAAATACATAAATACTTTTCATATATTTTATTAATAAAAATGAAGTATTAAATTCTTAATATAATTATATAAATTCTCAACTTAAATATATAGTTATGCGATTATTTAATTTTGTAATTGCTAATCTGGTACAGCAAATCAACCGAGGCAGATCAGAGAAAGCATATATATCTTTAATTTGCTTGTGGATATTGGTTTAATTAAATATTACCCCAAATCCAAATTTCCAAGAAACATTAGAACCCCGAACTAATATTCCAAATAGACACACGTAAACTACACACTCTCTAAAACCAGACAAGGAAATTATTTTTTCACTAAAACTAGTCTTTGAACATGAAATTATAAATTTATACTAAAACCAGTTAGTATACTGTCACTAAAATAATTAAGGAATAATATAATTTAACAATCCTCGCATTATTATTATAATATTATTAACGTCGTTATTATTGGAACTCACTATTGTTTGCATTGTATTTTCATTTATTCAGTATATACAATGTTATAATAACCATTGCTGCGTTGCAATAAATTATGTATAATTATACAGATTTGTATTATTATTTGCATGTGAAAATGAATAATGAATTTTGTAAACTGTCAATTATCAAGGTACAACAATTTTTAAATAAAATATTTTAATATAATTTTACTGAATTAAGAATAGGGGTGGCCTCGTAGTCGCAAGCAATTAAAATTTGTGAATTGAATTAAATTGCGAGTGAATGGCCTCGTAGCCGAAGACAATTAAAGTTTCTGAAGTGAATTAAATTGAAGTAAAGAGCGTGGGAGGCCTCGTAGCCTGAGAGAAACGACAAGCACTGGTAAACCTCCTGAGCGGCTCCCAGTCGACTGAATAAATTATTGGCCGAGTTGGTTCCTTCACGTGTAAGATGTGACACTGAGGGGAAATTAACTACAGTGTTTTCACTTATAAATTTTGATGCGAGAGAATGATAAGCCGTAGTGTTAGAACATACTACTAGCAGCGTGAAAGCTCAAGTGGAAATAATGGTATGATTTTTAGCAGGTTTTGAGTGGGATCCGTAACACCTTTCCGAATTATGTTTGTTTTAATATATCGGTAAAGGCACGATTTATTTATTATGACTTAAAGTCATTCTCTTGATTAACCATTGATATCTGAATCGATATTTTCTTTTTCTTACTTTTAAGTTTAATGTGCTTTATTGTGTTAAGTTTTGGGCCTATCGATTGCAAGGGTTATTAAGGCAACATCCTTCTTTAAGGACACACTGGTAGGCCATTTACAGCTGGATAATCTAGTAACACATTCCATCCCAATCTGCGGCATGTTAAGCTGTGTTGTTCTCAGTGACTATACGCTAAGTTTACATTAATTTTGAATTGAAGTTTGAGACAACTAATCATGTGTGATAGTATAAAGCAATGGAGAGTTAGAAATTAGGAGGATTGCGGTGTTAGTTTTCCTGCCTGTTAGCTGGTAAGTTTTAAATTTAACCTTAACACCAAATCAAACCGTGCATACCTTGAGGTGGTTCCGAGGATCAATGTATCCAGGCTTGGTCTCCAACTAGGAAATTTGATTGACGGTCTAATCAAGCAGGCTGTTGTACACCCCTTCACGCAGACTGTCGTTGGAAGTACAGCCCAGTTAATTAGGTACCCCATGGAGGTGTTTATCATGCTTTCTTCGTGAAGGTTAAATATATTTAAACAGTGAGACCCGTCCATATACCATATTTTTCACTACATAGCATTGTAACAGCTTAACAACAGTCCGTTACAGCATCACCGAGAACCAACACACCTACTGTACATTCAGTTAACTAGGCCACAGTGGCACCGCTTCTTCAGACGATGTATATTGTTTCTCGTGATTTTTTCATATATGTAAAAACATTCACTCAGTCTACAAACTGTTGTACCTAGTCTTGTTCTCTACCGTCATTCTTGCTCTGTTTTCACTCTGTCCTCGCGCTTCCTCTCACACTCCTTTTCTGGAGACCAAAACTGTCAGTAATTGCAAAGCGCTATTTGACAAAGAGTGCCGGGCAGACGGGACACCACGAGCATAGCTCTCATTCTGCTACTACACTAGGTAATTACACAATATTTGCTCATCTTAGCCTTCCTCTTTTCCAGCCCTCAAATTTACTATTCCCTAGTCTGTTGTCGTTCATTTCGTTCAATATGACTAAACATCTCGTTCAATATGACTAAACATCTCGAAGGACAAACCCTTCATGCAAACTGCACCTACTATCAAGAAGAAGAAACATCTCGACGCAATTTACAAGATTGTTTATTTATGCTAATTTTAAATAAAAAATTATTATTCCAAATTTTGCCGTTATAAAACGTTTACCGCTATAATTCTTGATTTTGTCAAGTGCTATCGCCTGTAGTGGAATATTATCCCATAAGTAATTATCACAAGAAGACGCCAAGCCGGGGAAACTACGTAGCACATTATCCCATAAGCATTTTATAGAGGGCAAATGTTGGTAAAATTATAACAGATCAATTTGTTTTAAATGCATTAAATTTTTGTATTGCTGTTTTATCAAGAGACGAGGCTTGAATACTTTAAGTTACAGAACTTTAGGTTACAAAACGGTATCGGCTATCTGTGGAAGACATTGTGATGGAAGAACAATAATTGTTTTTATATAGCTTTATATTTCAATATATTACTTTTGTTAACGATGTATTGCCAACAGTCAACTACAAATGTTAATTGCAAAATAGTTGTATTTTTAAAATATGCGGAAATATTGTTTTATTAAAATATTTACTTAAAAGTAAATTAAAATTAAAATCTAGCATGATTGCCCTTGGAAGTGAAATTTTAAAATGCTACGTTTCCTTGGGAACAACAATTTGTCATGGTGAAATATACAGTAAATCTAATAAGTGCACAATAGGCTGACTTAATTATTCTCTGTAGAAGGTAACAGTAAGGGAAATACAAATTATTACGTAAACATACTCATCTTGGTTGTGCCACAAAGAATTTCTGTTGCGTTTGTCAGTTTTACCAATACTGTTATAAACAAATATTGATTGAGCAGATTGCTACATGTATAGAAACCCCAGAAATTTGCTAAATGTTTGGGATGTTTAAATGAGAAATGCGAGTGTGAGGTTAGATATGATTAACATTTCTTGTTTGTCCATTATTTGCGAGCATATTAGGTTATCGAGTCTTGGAAGTGATTTTGCGAGTATATAAGGTTATTGAGACACTTGTACACAAATGGTGAAACTGAGAATTGAATGTATCAAGGAAATTAAAGAGCATTAACGATATAAAGAATTTGATCCACTAATTTCATTTGTGTGAAATTCTAAATATCGTTGCAGATCGTGTGGAGATGCCGTAGGAGTGGGAGGAGGAAGTGTGGTGGTGGAGGAGGGAGGCACCACGTGTCGTGGCGGGGTTTACACGGAGCGACCTACTGACCCCTGTGAGCGCCAGCTGAGGACTGAGGTATAGCGGCCGCCCAACACACAGGTAAGGACAGCCCAGTCGCGTACGAATGCTGAAAACTTGACCACCGGTACTGCACAATTTATGGCCTAATATGATGGCTTTGGACCCGTTTGTGAGCCCTCTGTAGACGATTTTTGGAAGGGAGAATTAATACTGATGCTATTGGAGATTGATGTGCTATTGATTTCTGTAAGTTGATTCGGGTGAATAGAAATTTGGCGGCATTGGTGTATATTTTTGTGCAGGTTCGTCCTCCCTAAGACTGACAGTCGCTCCTCCCCGTCGCCAAACACCCAGCAGTTACTCATAGAAAACGGACAGTTATCACCATGTGTAGACTCATTCATTTCGACTATCACACCTTGGGTTTTGGCCGAAAAATTTATGCTACAAAGTTGGGGATGTACGATATGGGCAATTAATGACATGAAAGGTTAAGCTTTAGAATACGGTACTGTTTCGATGACGTATTTATTGCTATTTTGTCTTTTTCATAAAGTACATTTCATTTTTCAAAGCTCTTCGTTATGCGGCTGATATGCTCGCTTGGTATACTCATGGAATATTTGAAATTACTATTTTGATAAGAAAATTCCAATTATAATGCTACTCCAACCTTCCCAAAGGTTAATATATTAATGTAGATCACGTGTTTACGATTTCCAAGCTCATAAAACTCGAAAGGGCTTCTTAAAATCAATAGGGAGTGGAAGCAAGGGTGAGTTGCGTCTCGGTTCCCGGCGGCCCCTGCGCAGCTCTGGGCCACAAAGGGAGGAGCCAACACGAGTGACGAGCATTGACGGGCGCCACTTGACAGTCTGCCGTCAGAGGAGACAGACGCAGCTTCTCTCTCCAACATCAGCTCTCTCTCTCTCTCTCTGCGCTTCCTTCAGAAGCTGCCAGCTCCACTGCTCGAGGGCGCCAGCGCTAACGCTAAACTCGACGCGGTTCACGTGAAGATCAAACAGTCACTCGCCGAATAACAAAACTGCCCTGACTTTCCTGCTCTCAAGACATTGTTGGCGAAACTACCCTTCTTACCACCGAAATCACATTAAATTTTCCGGGTTCGAGAATTGCGTTTTCACAACACTACTTGGACTGTACGGAAAAAAAGGACAATATTTATTTAAAGGTAAATTTCGTGAAATCGTGAATTGGTGATAGAATCCAGAAAACATCGAATTTACACAACAACAGGACCAGAAGATTTACACAGTGCTCCTTAATTTTATGGTAAGTACGCCCCCTTTATTGAGAATTTAAAAATATTTAGCCACACTTTACGTACAAGTAAAAGTACCTTATAGCACATTTGATAAAAATACAAACAAACCGCCCACGCATGCCAAAACCCCACCGCTTTCAGTCCAGCAAAACCCTCCAAAACACTGGTAGATTACAACTTCATGTCACTCGGATCAATGACCAGCCATCACAGCCACGTATCTCCCTGGTCGTGCATTTCGTGGTGGTGGGTGTCGCGCGTGAAAACATGTAGTGTCGATGAGTATAAGCTTTGGCGCCTAGCGGAGAACGCGTGTTTACTGTGTATCGATTCAGGCGGCGAGTGTTGGCCCGGGGACCGACTCGCGGTCTCTCAGTGTTTTGGGTTCCTCCTGGTCTCTTGTTGTCTCGGTTTCGGTCTATCGCTTTCAGTCTTGAGTGTTTTCCTATTGTCAAATATATTTTTTAATGCAGGAGCTAATTATATGTTTAAATTATATTATTGCTTGTTGCCATGTGTTGGTGTAGTGTTAGGCCAGCGGTCTCTGCCGAGGTTTTCGGCGTAGCCAGATGTGAACTATGTGCTACTGGAAAGGACAGAAACAGTGAAGTATCACATAGTGGTATTTTAGAAGTTCTTTCTTCATGTATAAACATATGTCAGTTAGGTAATTAATGTATGATATGTGCTGTATTTTCTGTGATAGTTACAGCATGTTGGTAGGTTGGGCACCATAGGCCTACAGCCACCGTTATGACTCCCTAGAGTAATGAGATAATTCAGGGTCTTTCTTCCCGTTCTCCTCTTAAACAATTACACATCTATTGTTGGTTTTCGTATGTTAACGTTATTTTCTTTAACTTCTCATGTGGTTATATCTCTTTATTGTTCAAATGAAATATTGCAATAAAATACAAAACAATATTTTACTTTTAGGCACCCGTAATTAATATGTAAATTATTACTGTACAGTATTTTAATTGTTATTACTTATCAAGTTTGTACTTTAGAGTTTGAGGTGATGCTTTGTATCCTTTGGTCTCCACTGTTAACCTTAGTCTTTCTTCTTATTATTAACAACTTTATTGACAAAATTTAATTACAATTTTGCCTACTCTGAGGATTACAATTAAAGTCTTATTAAAGTGAGGATAATGCTGGTATTCACTGTCACACAGGACAGAGGGTCATACATAAGACAATAAGTCTAAACTGTAGGCTGAAGCACATATATATCTCAGTCTTTCTGGATACATACACAAATACATGTTTCTTTTGTTAATTTTTCCAGTATAATGAAACTATTCACTTTAGTAACCGTGTAAGCTTGTATAGTAAAGTATATAATTATAATAAAACAGAGTACTGTAGAAGCAAACTCTCATACGTATTTAGTCAAGCGACAAAATTATATATTATAATATATATATATATATATATATATATATATAATATATATATATATATATATATATATATATATATATATATATATATATATATATATATATATATATATATATATATATATAATATATAATATATAATATAATATAGATCACTTACAAATTAACGCATGGTAAATAATGTGAAAATTTTTAACCACGAAGGGAAAATGTAACAAGAAATTATTACAGCGCCATCTTATTAATCAGCACATCTTCAAAAGTATAATCAATAAAATACAATACTGTACTTGAATATATTGGCAGGAAAATGTAGTATAATGTATAATATATATATATTATATATATATATATATATATATATATATATATATATATATATATATATATATATATATATATATATATATATATATATATATATATATTTATTCTTGTTTAAGTCTGCAATAAGTCTTTGTCACTTTGTTACTATGATAAATCTAAATTCAGGCATTACCCCCGAAAGGCTAAAAAAAATTAATGGTAATATAAATCACTGTATTGTCGGTTGTGTAATTAAAACAATAAACGTCAAATACTCGGATGCACTGGGCATTAGCTTAAAATTCATATCAGTTGTGCGTAATAAGTGTTGACTGAATTATATATGGGCTGTTATTTGGTTTGAGTTTGTGTTGGACTACTCTAGCAGGTAGCAGCGTGTTTGTAAATATATATATATAATTTTTATGTTATATATATATATATATATATATATATATATATATACATATATATATATATATATATATATATATATATATATTTATATATATAATATATAATATATATATATTATATGTATTTATATATATTATATATATTATATATAATATATATATATTATATATATTATATATAATATATATATATATTATATATATAATATATATATAATATATATATAATATATATATTATATATTATATATATATTATATATATATTTATATATATATAAACTTATATTTAGAAAGGGTTCCTTCTCCCCCTCTTTCCACCTTTCGCCCACTCTGGCCGCATCTGGCCTTTGACCCTACTCTTCACTTCATAGTCCCTTTGATTCCCTTTCCCTCATCCTCGTTCTCTTGATCCCCACCTTCGTCCTTCCATTCGTCCCCCCTTCTACCTTCTCCACCTTCTCAGAAAAATTATTATTAAGAAGCACGGAGACAACTGTATGGGTCTCTCAGATTTTGTTTCTTTTTCTCTTTTTCCTTTTATTTCTTGCTTCTTTTCTGTCTTGGTCCAACTCCTCATCTTCCTCCTCGTTTCCCCCCCTTTCCAACCCCCTCTCTGCTTTCACATTACCTCATAAAATGTAATATAAGAAGCAATAAAACAACTCTATCGGTCTCTCAGAAAATACAGCATTACAATCACTAAAAACTCGATGGGAATTACACCATATATATATCATACTTGCCTCCGCGAAAATCACCTGGGGGTCGAGAAATGCTATTATATTTCAAAGCATTTAACTTAGGCCAACCCCGGTCAGCCTATGTCCGTCCCATACATCAGACCATTACCCCTGCAAATTTGTTTGCAGCTAGCCCTAAGCGTTTTTCCTCTACCTTTGGACAAACAGGCAGATACAGATATTCACTTATATATATATATATATATATATATATATATATATATATATATATATATATATATATATATATATATATATATATATTACAAATATTTGCATAATTCCGTTATGCGTAAGTATCCACATAGGAAAAAAATAAATGACAATTCCGAATGTATTCGTGTTTCAACACTCAAGAATTGAACACGGGAAAGTGTGTGTTGAAACACGAAAACGTTCAGAATTTTCGTTTCATTTGTTTCCTTCATGGATACTTACGCAATCTATATACAGTATATAATGTATGTATATATTAGACATGTATTATTCAATATGACAGAAAGGGTGAGATCAATGATTATAGCACGACTCTTCTATTTTACTGATTTTTTCATAACGTGAGACTGATGTTTTTCTTAACTTGTGAAGGAAGTTTAAAAATTATCTCCCCAAAAATCATTATACCGTTTATTTTGGCCTGTATTATATTATATTAAATATATATATATAGTTATATATTATATTAAATATATAACTGGGTGAGGTGAAGCACCTCATTATCGGCCAAAAGGTCCACTACAGCTGTTCAACCTCTTATGTATCACTGATGGCTGTATGTTGAATGTTTTACCTTAGTTTAGAAGATGGCGGAGGGTAACGTGGTGGTAGTTGGCTGATGACAGTTGACTGGATGTGTTTGATGCGTAGTGCTTTGTCAATCTTCAGTCTCCTGTTGTATGTACCTTGATACTGCCTTGATAGTTGTGGAATTAGGCACCTTGAAATAGACGTTGTAGTATTGCCTATGTATTGAGATCGTTGGGGCTAACAGTCCACATGTAGGCATGTGAAGGAATAAACGGCACTGGTCTCTTTCAATGCGTTTTGTTTGGTGTCTGAAGAATTTTAATTGAGCAAATTGGTTGTCCTCTTGCTCTTGTAATATATTATTAAATCTTCTGGTTGGTGTCGGTAGGGATCACATTTCTTTAAATAAAGTCTTCGAGGACTCCTGTGTTTTGTGGACAGTAGAAAATAAGTTCCTATACAATATTTTAATAGGAGGGAGCAGTAATGTAATTTTGGTTGCTTCAGCCAAATAATGGATACTATCTTCTTTCTTTTGTCTGTTTCTCACTCTTCATCCCATTTTCCCTTTGACCCCCTCATCCCCATTTCCTTGGTTTCCCCTTGCATCCCTCTCCTTCTCACAGAAACTTTATTAATTAAGAAACACAGATACACTGTATGAATCTCTCAGGAAAATATATTATGATTACTAAATTCTCAAAGGATATCACCCCAAATAATTCACACTTGACTCCATGAAAATCGCATGAGGGTCTTATAATAGCCAATATTTCTTAAAGCATTTAATTTAGACCTACCCCAAACAACCTATGCCCTATGGGGGTATTTGTCCCATACCCCAGACCATTCCCCCTTGCAAAGTTGGGTGACGTTAGCCCCAAGCCTTCAACTTCGGACTAACAAGCAGCCATTTTCTCTTATAGTATATGGCATTGCTAATATCCAGAACTGCACTAGTTGGCCTAGTAAACAAGGCCCTATTCGCATAAGTCAGAGTAATTGTCTCTTTTCATATATTTCTTTCCAAACTGGTTAATTCTTATAAAATATAATATATAATATTAGGAACGTGAATTACTGATTTAATTAGGACAGGCTAACCATCGGAGCCTCGATGACTGAGAGGTGGATCACCTAATACCTCCATTCTCATTTGGCACCCAATGGAAACCTGTCGATGAGTCCGAGGATCAGCGTCCCTGCGACCCAGTCTCTGTCCACGCTTCCTGGTTGGTGGTCTGGTCAACCAGGCTTTTTTGATGCGGCTGCGAGCAACCTGACGCATGAGTAACAGCCTGGTTAATCACGTATCCTTTAAAGGTGTTTATCAAGTTATCTCTTGAACACTGTGAGGGGTAGGCCAATTATGCCCCTAATATGAAGGGGAAAGTCCTGGAAAGTCTTAGGCCTTTGATGTTGATAGAATTCTCTCACAGCGTGACTATTGCCCCTCTACTTTTCAGTCGGACTATTCTGCACATCCTTCCGTGCCTCTTGGTCTCGTGTGTTGTTATTTCTGTGACAAGGCATAAATGGGAGAAGAGTAAGGCTACAAAGATTAATCAGGTGACATATACATATATATATATATATATATATATATATATATATATATATATATATATATATATATGTCGTACCTAGTAGCCAGAACTCACTTCTCAGCCTACTATGCAAGGCCCGATTTGCCTAATAAGCCAAGTTTTCATGAATTAATGTTTTTTCGTCTACCTAACCTACCTAACCTAACCTAACCTAGCTTTTTTTGGCTACCTAACCTAACCTTACCTATATATATAGGTTAGGTTAGGTTAGGTAGGGTTGGTTAGGTTCGGTCATATATCTACGTTAATTTTAACTCCAATAAAAAAAAATTGACCTCATACATAGTGAAAAGGGTAGCTTTATCATTTCATAAGAAAAAAATTATAGTAAATATATTAATTCAGGAAAACTTGGCTTATTAGGCAAATCGGGCCTTGAATAGTAGGCTGAGAAGTGAGTTCTGGCTACTAGGTACGACATATATATATATATATATATATATATATATATATATATATATATATATATATATATATATATATATATATATATATATATATATATATATAATATATATGTCGTACTTAATAGCCAGAACGCACTATTTGCCTACTATGCAAGGCCCGATTTGCCCAGTAAGCTAGGTTTTCCTGAAATTATATTTTTTTCTAAATGTTTTTCTTATGAGATGATAATGCATTCCGTTACATTATATATGATTTCATTTTTTCTAATTTAAGTTAAAACTAGCTGAGAAATATGACCAAACCTAACCTAACCTAAACTAATATATAACTAAGTCAATCATTCATGTTCTTAATATAATATAATAATATTATTTCAAATAAACCAATTGGAAGCAATTTTTAAAAAATTGCGAAAATCACTGTGCCTACTAGGCAAATCGGACCTTGCATAGTAGGCCGAGTATTGAGTTCTGGCTATTAGGTACGTCATGTATATATATATATATATATATATATATATATATATATATATATATATATATATATATATATATATATATATATATATATATATGATTCACTTGGATCATCGGAGATTCAAACCCTCAGCTCAGAAATGTTCAGAAATATGTTCAGTATGTTTTATTGTATAATATATTTCAACTTTGAAATGTAAGTAGATTTTCAGCTGATATACCTTAATACAAAAACTTGACAAGGTTTACATAAATATATGCATTCGGTGCTTTGTAGTGTACAGTACACACATTCAAATTTCAAGTCATAACTTTGTTAAGGAATATTATACTTGCAAGTCAAAGGGTGCTTGAGAGTAAACTGCACCTCGAAGCGCTTGATAATGATTCATTGTGTTTTCATATTTAAGATTAAAATGTGCTATATGAGAAATAATTACTTTTTCCATTTTTGTTGTATTGGGATTTCGTATTATATAGTCCCAGGTTGAAATTTAGGTTAAGGATGCAAAATGGGACTTGGTAAATACTGCGCTTACATATATATCGTTTGTCCTGTCGGAAGAGATGTAATTTTTTGGGAAGGTTCATAATTCATATTACGCATGTCCACAGTTTATATATTTGGAGCAAAATACCCATAGCCTATAAGTAATATATATTTTAATTACTGCAAATACTGTGTGCATTCGTACTTCAACTGACCCGCCACTGGTGCATGGGTGCGCACCTCACAGCCCCGACGATGCACCGTGCATGAGTGCGCACCTCACAGCCCCGACGATGCACCGTGCATGAGTGCGTACCCCAGAGCCTCGCCGATAGTGCATGGGTGCGTACCTCAGAGCCCCGCCGATGGTGCGCACCTCACAGCCCTGCCGATGGTTGAGTGCGTACCTCAGAACCCCGCCGATGGTGCATACCTCACAGCGCCGCCGATGGTACATGAGTGCGTACCTCACAGCCCCGCTGATGCACCGTGCATGAGTGCGTACCACACAGCCCCACCGATGGTGAATGAGTGCGTACCTCACAGTCTCGCCGAAGGTGCACGGTTGCGCACCTCAGAGCCCGGACGATGGTGCACGGTTGCGCACTTCACAGCCTCGCCGAAGGTGCATGGGTGCGTACCTACAGCCTCCCCGATGGTTTTATGCGTAACTACGCGCCCCGGCGATGTTTTTGTTCCGCCACGGACATGGCCATTCATATGAAAATGCTAACCAGCATATATACATTTTTCTTCTGTCCTCCGTGGGCGAGATTAGAGATGCGCAAGACTTCAAATAGTGCAGTGGGTTAGTGAGCACTTAAACCACATAAGATGATTGAAGGGCCTCTACAATAGCAATGGTGTGTGGGTGCGTACCTACCATTCAGCCCCGCTTATGGTAGGTGGCCACCCTTAGTTCGGCCCCTTGACGGAGAGTTAGTTGCACCCTGACGGTCGGCGGCGAACGTCTCCCAACTCTTATTTAAAAAAAAATCCTAGAGTAAATTATTACACTTTTTCGAGACATGGTTGATTTTTATGATGCATAACATATGATACTGATTTCAAATGGAAGTTGCAGGACTAGTAATTAATCGTATAAACACTAGCAATAATGGGTAGTAATTAACTTGATGGGTAGCAACTATTGTTGCTTGTTACTTGTTTCATTTCAAGTTTTCTGTAATATATGTAATATATATATATATATATATATATATATATATATATATATATATATACATATATATATATATAATATATATATATATATATATAATATATATATATATATATATATATATATATATATATATATATATATATATATATATATATATATATATATATATATATATATATATATATATATATGTAGATTGTATGTGGATGAATAGCATTGTTAAACTAGTAAATCAAAGTTACCAATAAAAAGTGTTTCGTGACCGCCATCGGTAATGTCCGACATTACCTATACAAAATACTGCACATTGACCGCTCATTATCGGTCGTAGGTCATACGCTCTCACCCATAGCAACTGTTCTCTCTTTTTCCCGTCAAGTAGAGCGTGTAGGATGCTCCCACCTTGTGCATTTTAGTCCTAAGATATTTCGGCCTTGCATAATTTTAGAGTAGGATGCTTCTCCACCGTATTAAAACTTTAGCCTAATGTAGGGACTTTTTGCCCTATATTAAAACTTCAGCCTAGGTGTTTTAGGCTAAGACGTCAGCCAAGTATGTTTTAGGCTAGAATGTTGCTGTCATCTTTTTAAAACTTTAGTTTGCTTTGTTTCCCCTCTGTACATTTTTTAGTCTAAGATGTTTCGGCTCCGTATGTCTTTGTCTAGGATTTTTATTTCGAGTACTTTTTACTCAGAGGAGGCTTTTCTCCCCACCCCTTCCCTGTTCCGTAGGTTTACAATGACATTTAGACCAAGCATGCTTTGAGACATGTTATATAGTGTATTTTAATCAAAGGTATCATAGCAGTGTATTATGGTTAAGAGCGTTTCAGAGCCTCGTGTATTTTCAACCCAGTAAGTTCCGATCTCCCCAAATTCAGAATATTTCGGCACTGTTAGGCTATTGATATATATGTTACGCGACTTTACAATGTACATCGATGCTAAGCTAGTTACATACGTACATTATACAATTTTAATGTAGCACGTATTACCCTAGCATGGTGCAACCGTTTTCGATTTTAGTCCGTTAGGTTGTATATTGCAAGTTTGTAATGTGTAAAACTTCAGATTTTGTAAATACACGTTTGTTATATTATATGTACTGTCTTAAAATAGGTATGGGTAGAATAATGAGTTGAAATGTACAATAATTCGGGAAACTAGCGAAGAATAACGAGTGCCGATATTGTAGGTTCTTGTATGAACTTAGTCACCTTATCATGCGGTTGGTTACCTTTCGATGATTCCGAAGATGAACGTCTCCTCGACCCAGTCTCTGACCAGGCCTCCTGATTGGTGGCCTGATCAACCAGGCTGTTCGACACTGCTGCCCGCAGCCTAACATATGAATCACGGCCTGGTTGATTAGGTATTCTTTGAAGGTTTTAAGCATGTTCTCTTTTGAACACTGTAAGAAGTCGGCCAGTTATGTTCCTTATGTGTGGAGGATGAATGTTGAAAAGTCTTGAGCCCTAGATATGAATGCGGATATTCTCAAATGTTCAGATTCTTGTGCTTAACAAAGATGTCATAAAATGTATAGGTTTTTGTGTAAAAGAGAGGTGCTCCAAAGTGTACAGGCTTTTGTGTGCACGTTGGTTGTTGCAAAGTGTACAAGTTCTTGTGTGTTCAGTAGGTGTTTCAAATCGTACAGACTTGTATTTACGGAAGGTATTCCGAAATTTACAGATTCTTGAACTTATTATGTATATATAATCCGAAATGTAAAGGATTTTTGTGTGTAACGGTGTTCTTAAGGGCATTGGTTTCTGTGCACAATAGGTATTCCGAAATGTACTGGTTTTGTATGTTGACAGAAAGTATTCGTTAATGTAAAGTCCCTTGTGCGTCACTTGGGTGGGTGTTGGGGATGGGGGGGGGGGGAGAAAGAGATATCTAACATGTACAAGATCTTATATGTTCGTAGGAGTCCCTTCTGGCTAATATATTGACTTACGGTTACTGGCGATATTTTGAATTATACAAACGCTCTTATGTGTGTTCGTAAGATGTTTCTTACGAGCACACATAAGCACACACACCTCTACATTCTTCTTCTTGATAGTAGGTGCAGTTTGCATGAAGGGTTTGTCCTCCCGATGACTGCACACCTCTACATTGAGTCTTTGAGCGTTAAAGATGGTGTGTTGGGTGAATGGACGCTTTTTTTTCCTAGTATACCGGTGCGTACGGTGTTGTATTAGTGGTCCCAAGGTACAGTGTTTTATGTGTTGTTCACAAAATCTACAAACTGTTGAGTTTACGGCATGTTTTCCCCGTTGTATAGTCTCTAATGTGTTGGTGGTACCTGGGAGGCTGGGAAATGTTCTGGTATTTTTTAAATTTGATAATTGGGACAATAGCTTAGCAAGATTATATATTACTATAGCAGTTTATAATTTAATACTGTGTAATTATTGTTTTTAATGATATAGTTTATCTTAATAATATTAATAATAGTATTTTAATACATTACTAGTAATAATGATTACATCAGTATGAGTCAAATTAATTTTGATACAATTCCTAGTAGTATAATCCAGGAATCATTCCAATACGAGACAGCACGGCGAATATTCTTGAGGGCTAAAGTTGATATAAAATCTAGAGCGGAAATGGCAATAATGCCAGTATATATTTTACGGTTGTATGATTAGAGTCATGAAAATCTCATCTACATATTTACAAATTCTCGCCGTGGCCAGCTCTCTCATTATCTTAGGAGACGGCGATCATTTTCTTGTAATATTAAGATGTAAAGAAGTGGGGCGCCATATTGTATATTTTTGTCAGCCATATAATGGGATGTATTGCGTAACAAACATATATACAAATACCAACATACACCAAACAAGCGATATACTCGCTGGTAGTATAATAATGCGGAAGTTATGGTATGACAGAAAATAAAACTGGAGATAACTGCTGAGCACAGATTTCAACTTGAGCAATAATATATCAAATAAACAACAATTTCAATTAAATTAGTATGTAGTTTAAACTGAACGAATAAATATGATTAAAATTATTTTATAAATATAATTTAATTATAATGAATTCAATTCAAATTCAATTAGTTATTTTAATTTAAACTAAATAAATAACTTTAAGTTATAAGTATAATTGCATTAAATATGATTTCATTAATTATATAATACTGTATAATTTCAGTTAATAAATAACTATAATTTCAAAATAATTAATAAGTATAATTTCACATTAATAAATATTATTTAATTTGAATTAGAATAATAATTTCATTAATTAATAATAGTATTTCAATTATTAATTTAGGGATTTATTAATATTAATTTCATCAATTAATAATAGTAATGTAATGAATTATGAATAATAATTTCAAAGTAATAAGATGATAATTACCATGATAAGGTAATTCATTTCACTTAAATGAATACGTTCAATTCCGATTAGATACATAATTTCCAAACATATTAAAAGTTTTTTTCAAATTAGTATATCTAATAATTAATACTATATTAATGATAAATCGGTGCATGTATTTTTTCGCAGTTGTTGAAACATCTGTGTGAGCCTTGGCTGGGTTATACTTGCTGCCAGATATAACGTGACATACCTATGATCGTATCTGTAATAGATGCCCCTAAGTGGGCAAGTTTTCATGGTAATATGTAATATTAATAATAATAATAATAATTTATTTAGGAAAGTACATACATAGTTGCAGAGTTACAGTACAAACATTCTGTTTGATTTAAAGATAGAGGTAGTACATACAATTACCTAAAGCCACTAGTACGCCTAGCGTTTCGGGCAAACAATATTATTTTAAACGTGTAATAAAGTCATAGCTTTTTTTTTTAATTTGAATATTGCATAACTAAAATAAGTATAATGTATAATTAAAATCGGTATGCTTTGGTTTTGTGTCGGGCTTGAAGTCTATCATCCGCGAGAGGGTTATTAAGGCGTGACACAACCTCACTGACGAACCACAATGAATACAGTACTTATTTTTTAATAAAAGTAATTCCTAACTAAAAGTGCTCTCAGGGCATACGCACCTTGATACTGGGTTTGGTTTGGCGTTGAACTTAAGGCCTAGGAACCACGAGAGGGTTATTGAGGCTACCATGAAAGCTTACTAAGTAACCACTAAGTATACTTTAGCCCAGAGCATAGTCCAGGACTAAAGTAAACCTCTCATTGTAAATTCACCGGTAAATGGGGTATACTTCGCGGCGTATATATATATATATATATATATATATATATATATGGTGCATATATATATGCATATGTGCATATAAATGGTGCGCATATATATATATATATATATATATATATATATATATATATATATATATATATATATATATATATATATATATATATATATAATCGATTTTGGTTTGGTGTTGGGTTAAGTCCTATCAACCTCTGGCGGGTTACTAAGGACGAGACGCTAGCTTATTGTCCAAGTATACTTTAGTTCTCAACACAATTCAGGACTAAAGTAGACCCCGTGTATATATATATACACCGAGAAGCTGCTTATACTTCTTGGGTGTATATTTATTTCCCTGTTCCTATTTAGTATGTAATTAATTGAATACCACCAGTTATAGGCTACATTTTTTACATAAATGTTACCCTATTTAATGTAAAACTGTATGAATACATTATTATTCTCAGGCGGAAATTTAGACGTGCAGACATTATAATAATATTAAATTTCAATGATAATAGCAAGAGTTTCCAGGAGCGCCAGTGAGTACCTTCTCTAGTAAACTGTTGTGAAGACAAGGGAAAAACGACGCGGAAATATAGAGTAATGGTGCGCATCAATAGAAAACGGAGCATCCAGCCATAAACAGCGATTGATGAAGAATATGTCAGAGAATGATTTAAAAAAACAATCTTTGGAGCTTTCACGGGCTCTTGCTAGATGTTAAATAGAAGTGACTGGACCTGTAGTAAAATATGTTGACGACGCTTGAAAACATTTGTGATTGAGCGAGAGTTTGCGGTCGACGCGGCAAGCAAAATAATCGTTAGTGAATTGATTCGATATTTTTTAAAGCTATTGATGTTTGTAAAAGCGAGATATGGACCTGTGTTTTAATTAGAATTAATCACAAAAAATAATAACAAAATGTCATATGAATAGATTCATGATGAATATGTATCAGGTTGTCGATTGGGATTCCTTATTTTTTCATTCTATTAAATAGGCTAACAAATAGTTTCTTCGTCAAAAAACTAATTATTATTACATATATTTTATATTATCGAACTATACTTTTATAATTGAAGCACAATTGAAATTTTTATTTCATCATAGACGTACTAAGTCACAGACAACAGTAATAACTTGTAGAATAAATGGACTCGTGAAGTGAATGATTCACTAGACAGATAAACAAACCTTACAGTAACCAGTAAAGATATATATATATATATATATATATATATATATATATATATATATATATATATATATATATATATATATATATATATATATATATATATATAGTTACAAACTTTATGGAACTTGTTTACTTATATTGTATGATAATTTTGTGTAATTATTCGTTAATTTCCGAACTAGTTTATTTTTTGGGAAGAATGCGGAAGCCCTTATTTGAAGATAAAGTTCCAAAAATTCTCCGAAGATAAAGTTCCAAAAATTCTCCCAGCTCGTGTGACTATATACTCACGAATCAGCATTTAAACGGGCATTGCTAGAGTATAAAATGTTAAAAAATCTTTCCTTGAACATTTAACAGTGATTTTTTTTAAGCCGTAAAATTTCATTGAATGTATATGGATACTGAAATAAGAGTAAACTGTGATTGTAATATAAGTTATTTTCCTATATAGACAAGTTAAGGATATATACTCTGAAAAGTGTACCCCATTTTTTTGCTGTATATATACTAAGAGTTTAATTTAGTTCTCGAATATGTTAAGGGCTAAAGTATACGGGTGTTAGACCTAAAGTTTATTTATTTATATTCTAGAAGGTACATTGGAGGTAAAGAGAGTATGTAGTAATGATGATGATTATGCATTCTTGTAAAGCCACTAGCACGCATAGCGTTTCGGGCAAGAAAAAGTTCGACACCTAAGCAGATGGTTTCCAAATCGTCGTTTCTTAGCGAGACACCGTGAGTTATCAGAGTGGAGGCTATTCACGTAAGGTAACATGGCCTGCGCACGTGT
>NC_091199.1:12411425-12431425 GCF_040958095.1 Procambarus clarkii | reverse complement strand
GCAGAGGTTTCGTAAGTGGTTGTGTGTCAATGCTTGGTGAATCTTGGTCCAGCTCAAGACAGTCTGGCAGCTGCAGGAAATTCAAATCACTTTGAAAATAGTGTAGAAGAGTATCACTTCTTTAAAACAAATTGTTTTATCAAAATTATGCGTTAAAAACCTGTTCTTCTTTGGTTATTTTATAGAATTTTGGGCGATTTTTTGTAGTATGACTTTAAATAATTTTTGTTTCACTGTTGTGGCCGCCAATATGCAAGAGCCAGACATTAGATGAGAAGTATGAAAGAAATTAGCAGTAAGTTTTTCTTGTAATTACTCTTTTTTTTTTTAATACCACAATTTGTTTGTACATTAATTTTTTTGTACCTCAATTAGTGTTAACAAAGTTTTTAGCTTTTAATTCAAGATCAACAATGAATACGCTCTACAACTAAACATTATAGTATCGCAAAAAGCGCTGCTGATATTTCTTATTACATGTTTGGGGTGGGAATTTTTTTTGGTCATTCACAATTTTGAGTTAGTTCTTGCAAGAGGTTCTTGATCAGTCAGGTTGTGACTGCTGTGCAGAGCTGACAGGTTGTAAACGGGGATAGTCTGTGTGATCAAGACAATCACAATCTTGGCGAGGCTGTGAGCGCAGAAATTTAAAATTTAAATTAGTGATACCGGCATGTGGGACAATCTAAGTGAACGACTACCTACAGTAAGTGGCGGTGGTGGGGAGAACTCACAAGTAGGGATTAAGCAACATCTGTCACCTTAGATCACCTTAGGTCCTCGACCAGGAGGCCTGATCGAGGACCGGGCCACGGGGACGCTAAGTCCCAAAAATCATCGCAAGGTAACCGCGTCGCAAAGTTAGTATACCTGAGCTTCAGCCCCGAGGCCGTAGCTTACCCTGGAAACGCTTTGCTTGTGGGTTTTAATGAATACCTATCACCTAAGCACACCTGTAGTAGGCTCAGACGCCATAGCTCACTTAACCGCAGATGGGTACTAGACAAGGGCCGTCATCCACTTGATAGCTGGAAGTGCCGCAGGTGGGTGGAGTATGACAGCTCTCGCCCACCTGACAGCTGGAGGTACACCAGGTAGATGCTAGACAACGGCCCTTCACCCACCTGCTAACTGAAGGCGCCACAGGAGGGTGTAACCCGCGCTCACCCACCTGGCAGCTGGAGGCACCGTAGGTGGTGCTAGGCAACACCGCTCACCCACCTGGCCGCTGGCCACGATCCCAGGGTGACAAAGAGGTTTAACCCGAAAATGACCTGATGTGTCATAAATTTTGCTGGCCGTTATTTGTGGCCACGACAGGTCTCGCCGGGGCAGAAGTGGCGAGAGGATAGAGAGAGGATAGGGGAAGACGCCGCGTAGGATTCCGAGGGATAGGGAAGGAGAAGAGCCGGTTTATCTTAAAAATAGACTTGCCGTTGGAACAATAACTTATTTTTGGGCATAAATGGTGACAGCCGCAGAGGACAAAACTGCTGATATAACAAATAGAAGCGGTAGAGAGAATCGGACTAGATGAAGTTGTCGAGTAAATATGGTAAGTAAAACGAGTGAAACAAAGAGGACAAATGCAGATGAATGAGGTGGGATAAAGCCATCCTGCGCTGAAGGATTCTCAAAGTAGAAAGCATTTAGCTTTTGACTCGATGGCATGAACGGTCGGTGGGGAGGGAAGGGGTCGCAGAAACGCGACAAAGAAAAATGAGTAGTTTACAGTCATATGGATAGTGAAGAATAGTGATGCCGAGGGCCACTGAAGGATGGGATCGACTCTAGGTAAGGGCGGTGGGCGGCAGAAGCCGAGAGAATGATTTAATTTTACGAGAGGGCTGGTGACAGGGGCAGAAGCGTTGGGAGAACGGGACGAAAGAGCAGGCACTGAGGAAGTGAATGGGGGGGGGGGGGGAATGTTAGGAGGTAGGAAAAGATAGAGTCGTGTTGCTACACTAGAATATGAAACGACAGAAAGGATAGGGTCAACCTTCTGCTCGACATAGGAAGCGACGGGAAAGATAGGGCCGCTTATCTTTCGGCCTTTCCTATTCTTGAGATAGGGTCTCAAGAATAGGAAACAATGGGAGAGTATAATTTAACTGCACGAGATTGGAGACGCTGATAGGTTACGTTAAGATAATCGGACAGATGGTTAGGGTAGATGGAGTGTTGATAGATACAGAGGGATCGTACAGGGTCAACACAAGTTATATGAAGATGGATATGAAAAGATAAGAGCCTATACTCCACACGAAAAGATGTAAATCAGATCTAGCTTTTTTGTATGTGGAGTATTTATTTTAATACAGAGAACAGGAACAGACGGCTTCTGACTCCTGTTTTCAGGCTTAACCCTTCCCATAGCTCATGGCAAGCCTTAGCCTACTATTTTTTTTAAGGTAGGCAGAAATACACACAGCTAAAATAATGTATACCAATCACGTTGGGATTGTTCGCGCGCCGTATTATCAAACTTGGAGGCGTCTTCTGTGTGTGTATGTGAGTGTTCATGTAGGTATAGGGAGCAGTGAACAAGCGATGATATTGAGTCAAGCTAGATGGCTGGCGATGAAGGTGTCGTTTGTCATAATGGGAACAAAGGGAAAGAGTGACGCATAGTTAACATGATTCACGGAAAGATAGCTGAGATTGTCGGAGAGGAGAGATTATTGACGTTGACCTTGATTAGCTGAGCAGGACGACGTTGCAGTCACTTTTATTTGCTGGAAATTCGGTTGAACACCGTCTTAAAATAAGAATAATTTTCTTCTTGAGGTTAAGTTGACATCTGTACCACGTCCGGCGTGGTTCCAAGGTTGGTGTAGACATTGTATGTCTCGTTTAGTATGACTTCAGACGCTAGTTCTAATGAAATTATATATTACTACTATTTTCTCATTCTTCTTATAAATTTGTTATATTAACAGCAATTATTAAACTATGTTGTGAAGGTCATGGTGTTGGTATTTATTTTTATTACGCAATTATCCAAGTGTCGTTTCTGAGATGATTGCCTCATACGACACTCCACGAGGCGTCAGCAACCTGTCAATCTATCCCCCTGGCACCCAGCAGCGGCGCCAGTTGGCATAAACGTGAGCACACACTCATGATCCTTCAGTTTAACACAAGTGTAGGCCGCTACTTTGATCTATTTGGGTTGGTTGTCTTGTCAGCGGCAGGTCTCTACGGCCATCTTACGACGCACACGCACATTGTCTACGACACTTGATATCTATCATATGCATTTTATTATGAATCTATTTTGTTAGGGTTTCCAGGCGAGAGGAATTATAAAATAGAGATTAAAAAGGAGAGAAAGAGACCAGGCTCTATGTATGTATGTGTATATATATAAAAAACTTCTGGGGTGTGAGTTTTCATTTGCATATAGTCCTGGGATCATTCAGGCTTGTTCGCACGTATATATATATATATATATATATATATATATATATATATATATATATATATATATATATATATATATACACACACACAAAAAGAATAGGGGTGGTAGGAGAAGAAAATATCAAAGTGTTCAGTGAGGATCCACAAGGTCTTCTCTGAGTATTCATTATTTTCTTCTCCGACGCTATGGGTCCCTGCACTTGCACCAGAGGTGGTACCCCTTATATATATATATTATATATATATATATATATATATATATATATATATATATATATATATATATATATATATATATAAGGGGTAAATTTCAAAATATTGGGATTTCATTGTGGATTTCAAAATATCTTTTGTATCGTGCATAGGAAACGCTATACTTCTCTCGACCGCCCGCTCAACCACTTTTAAACTATATAGAAATTATTTATTATTATTATTATTAATATTATTATTATTATTATTATTATTATTTATTATTATTATTATTGTTGTTGTTGTTATTGCTGTTAATTTTTTTATTTCAAGAGTAGGAGTAACATTAACTACACATTGTCCGCCATGATTGTGAGGCAGCAAACTGTGGCCATTGAGCAAGTATTTCACGTCCCCATTCAGAGGGAACATTCACTATGCGAGTTGCAGAGAAACCGTCCCCATAATGTGTTCATTGATACATCGTCCTGATAATTTATCCATTGTCTTGGTTATGTGTTCATGCATACACCGTCTATTGATACTTCGTCCCAATAATGCGATCGTGAATACATTGTCCTAGTATTGCGTTCATTTATACACCGTCGCGATGAATCGTTAATTACAAATAATGGTCTCGATTCACCAGTCCTATAAATGCGCTTGTTACGAATACACTGTCCCAGAAATTCGTTTATTTTAAACATACCATACCGATAATGCACTCATTACAAAAATAGTTCCGATAATGCGTGATATCCGAATATTCTGTCCCGGTAACAAGGCATAATGGAAATAAACTGTTTGGCTAATGCTCTGACTTCATATATATCGTCTTGATAACCCGATCACCGCGAATTCACCGCCCTGCAATAATTCGGATAAAAAGGAAGCTTCCGAAAGTAAGTGTAAGGCCTACAGCGTCCAGAAAATACGCTTCAATTGCCATTCTGATAACATGGATAACACATTTATTGCACGATGCGTTTATTGCAGATATGGTCTCGATATCACGCTTGCTTCAAAACATGTGGATATTACAGTCGCAGCGTTCGGATAAGGCGTTTACGAATATATTGCGCTGATCCAATAGTCTGATTGCTCCAAAGAGCGTCGTTTGGAAAAAAAGGCGTTCATCGTTGTATATATAATCCGATAGTGAAGTTATATTAAATATGCATCTTTGCAATATGTTCCCTGAGGAGTCAAATCCCAATAATTCATTTACAAAATTTACGCATGTCTTATAAATTCATTTACAGGATATACACCGTTTATTGTTTGATATATATATACCGTCCATGTAATAAATTTACTGGACATACACCATCCCTGTAATACATTTACTAGATATACACCTTGATAACCCGATCATAAACCACACATCCCCGTATTGAAAGTGACTGTTTACCGAAGCTTTTTATTTGGCTTAGCAGAAATGCAGCATGTGATCAAATATATGATAGAGGAGGTGAGAAATACAGCATGTTCAAATACACGACAAAGAAGGTGAGAAATACAGCATGTGATTGAACACGTGATGGAGAAGGTGAGAAATCAGTCGTGTCTCGCTAAAACTGGATATACTGTTATATCTATAGTTAGTATAGAGTGGATATACTATATTGCGTCCATACTATACACACTTTTCCCCTTGTGTTAATGGCACATACATGTCCCAATAATGCGTTTGAGTCGTTTGTTTTTGGGGACCTTGTGCTTCAACGACCGGCTGCAACCTATTTAGGAAGTCCCGCGTCTACGTAGGCGACGGCAGTCTGATCTTTATATTCACAAGGTTGGAGGCGCACTCCACCCCGGAGATCATTAATCAGTGTCTTGCTGCTATATCTGGCTGAGGTAGGCGAGGGGTGGGTTACATTGGCTGCCTAGATAACACAGATTATCGTTACTATACGGCACAACCACAATTGAGAATGGTGCGAGGTGGAATAGAAGATTCTTGCCTTAGTAATTGACGAGAATGGATGGAAGATTCTTGCTTTAATAAATGATGAGGATGGATGGAAGATTCTTGTCTTAGTGACTGTCAGGCTTGACTGTGAGATTCTTGCCTTAGTGATTGGGGATATTCCTTGAGTGAAAGTTGATGGTAACGATGAATCAAGCCTAGAGCCTCGCAAGCAAAATATATGTTGACAGCATTGGCTGCAAAACTTACCACGAGGCTCACGATCGTTCCCACCTTGAGTATGCAGCACCCGCCAATGTCTACCTCCCGTCTCATCTCAGGGCCAGGGACATGACAAGCTCATCTTGTGAGCCAGGGACGGTAGAGGAGCGAGAAGAACATCTTACCTCCGGCCTGCATGGTCATATCCTGACTGAACATGTCATTACAGTGGAGCCTTCAGCACCGGTGTGATGTCGGAGGCGCCAGTAGTCTGGTGGTCTCATATCTGACCCAACTCTTAAGATAAATTTATGACTTAAAACACAAGTAACTCATCCATCGCAAATATAAATTGATCTGTTTAGATATTGTATTTGTGGTCCAGTTCTCGAACCCATTGTCGATTTATACATTAAACTTTGTAACCAGTTTTTCAAGACTGTAAATGAATTTTGGGGTTCAGTTCCTGAGCCCATTATGTGTGTCTGTAACCTTTTCCGTTATCACCCACAGGATGGGTAATGGGTGCATAATTAATGAAGGAAACTAACGGGACCATCAGCAGTCATCTCTGGCTATACTTTCCTCGAGGACTTCACTCTATCGCCATCTTTCAGTCCTGTCCTTGCCCGTATCTGGGATAAGTTTTCACAAACAAAATGGACACTTTTCACAAACAAAATGGAACGTCATCTAACCAAATAAATGTTATGGCTCACAGATATCTGGTAATTTTAGTACACTGTCGCGGAAATAAGTTTAGAGTAAACGTAAGAATCGATAATACGTTGAGAATATACACAAGTCACGCTGAAATGCTTACTAGCTGTAAATATTTCCGATAATACGCTCCCCGGATATACACTGTCCCGATAACACCTTATATTAAACACGTGTCCCGATAAGAGTAAAACCACATCTCGATAACGTGTTGTCTATATTTACGCGAGCTTTTCCACCGTCTCGAAGCTCTTGACTATATAGGCCTGTAGATTGTTCCGGATAAGTTTATTGTATATACACTGTCTTCATAATACGGTTATTGATATACATTGCCACGATAATAATAATACACGTAGCAGATATACTTTCTAAGAAAGTTTACTAGATACAAACTGTTACCATGTTACATTTACTGGATATAGTTTTCTTGATAGCAAGGTTACAGGAAATATATAATGCCGATTAGGCGTTAGTTTTATGAGCAACATACCGGTAATATGTCTACTGGATGTACACAGTTCCAATAACACGGGGGTGTGAAACTCACGTACCATTAATGCGTATACTGGATATACAGTGTCCCGATAACGAGTATAATGAGACAATACTGAACAACGTCAGTGTGTGTTTATGAGGGCGGTCGTATACCTTCGTTACTGAGCATACACTGTCTGCTGTTGTTGCCCTGAACGACGCTAGTGGGGTGAATTCTGCGCTGTAAATTACTCTTGTTGAGATTTTGTTTTTTGTTTTTAATATTTGTGCTATAGTGTGTGTGTGTTCTTGGTATACATATCAAGCGTTTATCTTTACGGTTCTGTTTTTATGTGCATGTTTCCTATGCTATATATACTTGCAGGGAAACTTTACCTACTAGATCACACTTTTCAATTCCCGATCACCTAAGCTCCAGACCCTTATTCTTATGATAGCTACTCTTCAATCTTTATGAAGTTATTCTCAGTTGCTTCCACTTCTAGTCTATTCTACTTTCTGCCTACTCACACAAAACATGTATGTTCTTAATTAATGCCTAAGGCTAATTTAGATTTGTAGTGTGTGTTTATGATATCTTCTCTAGATTAGATAAAGCTTTAATAAAAATATTGACTCTTATTTTTGTTAATCTTTTAGTTAATGTTTTAAGTTTTCGCAGAGACTTCAAACGTCTCTGTTCAACGTCTAAGTTGAACGTCTAAGAATGTTTTCTTTAGTTCTGTTTGGCCACAAAACATGCTCCCTTCTGTTTGACTCTTCTTGCTAAGTCGAGGCGAGATTTGTAAACTTAAGCCTAAGGTCAGTGCTACAAGTGTAATATAGTGTTTATATGGCAGCATTGGTCTTGCTGCTGGTTCCGTGTCAGAATATTTGTCAATCAAAGGAGGTTCATACGGCATCAGAGGCGCTCGGCTTGAGGCGCAGTGTTGAGACTTACACCTGTGCACGTTATTAATGGTACACCTTGATGTTTAAGTTTCTATCATATATATATATATATATATATATATATATATATATATATATATATATATATATATATATATATATATACATACACACTAAAAAATGCCGGGGTCGAACCTACGACCCCGACATTGCATTACCTCGGCGTAAGGTATAGGACCAACTTGTCCTTCCACACGAGTGCTTGTGGGTCATACGTAATAACTTAGACTGGCTTCAGTAGTGACCTCCAGACTTTGTGTGATTGCAGTAAATACCCGGGGGTAGGACTTTTTTATTGACAAGTCAGTGGTGGTTTGGTTTAGTGGTAGAGTACACGACTGGCATTGCCGGGGTCGCAGGTTCGTGTCCACTTCTCAGCCCTGGTGGATTTTCTCAAGATATATATCACGTTAATGTGATTTCTATGTGTTACTACTAATAATTATTATTATTATTATTATTATTATTATTATTATTATTATTATTATTATTACAGTTGCTATTAATATTATTATAATAACAATAACATCAAAAATACAAACTAACAGCACATTAAAAAAAGATAATTGCATTTCAAAATATCACTGCTGTAACACATAGACGATTTTGGAGTTTATGTGAAAAATGAACCGTGAGAGGAAGGGCGACCCCGCGGCGCCTGTCAAACGATTTACTCCTCCCGTCGCTATCAACGCCCGCAACACGCCTGCAACGGTAGGGTGTTCCCTGGCGTTAATTTGTGGTGACGCGCGCGTCTTTAACGTGGTGTATAGGGAATGATCCTTGATATATGGGTGTGTCAAGCGGCAGAGACCAGCCTGGTTGATACCTGGTTGATGGGGTTCTGGGAGTTGTTCTACTACCCAAGCCCGGCCCGAGGCCAGGCTTGACTTGTGAGAGTTTGGTCCACCAGGCTGTTGCTTGGAGCGGCCCGCAGGCCCACATACCCACCACAGCCCGGTTGGTCCGGCACTCCTTGGCCTGTTTCATTTGATCGTGAATCTCAAGAGTCGTTTTGTTAATATGTTTACCCGTCCGTCTGTCTGTCTATCCGACCACCAGGGCGCCTTCCCGTCCGTTTATTCATGTATTCGTCAGGGCCTGATGGTCCGTCTAGCCATCGAGCCGTCAGGTCGTCTACCCGGCGGTCTGTCTATGCATTTGACCATTACGCGTTTACCTGTCCATGTATCTATCCATCCGACCGTCGGGGCGTCTACCTGTCGATCGGTCTAACCATCGGTTCGTTTACCCGTCGGTCAGTTTTGTACATCGGATCGCCAGGATGTCTGCCCGTTAGTCCGTCTATCCATCGGACCCTCAGCGTGTACTCGTCGGTCGGTCAGTTCATCCGTCCGTCAGTACGTCTACCCATTCATCCATCCGTCCTTCAGTACGTCTACCCATTCATCCATCCATCCGTCAGTACGTCTACCCATTCATCCATCCATCCGTCGGTACGTCTACCCATTCATCCATCCACCCGTCAGGTCGTCTACCCATTTATCCATCCATCCATCAGTACGTCTACCCATCCATCCATCCGAGCGTCAGTAAGCCTTCGGCACCAGCTTCGTCGAAGCCTACTTCAACAGTCTTCGCCGCGGTCACTAAACTTGTTTCGGCAGGTGCTTGAGGGCGCCTAGTGGGGATCGTTGCAATATCTCCGACATTGCCGCCGTGAGGAGTGAGCCGTTGGCCCATGTGACACCAATGTTGGCAGTAATGTTTGGTCTGCGTCGCCGTTATGCGGCACACGTTGTCAACTGCCGCGGTGTAACAGAGGGGGGGCGATAATTCAGTTATTCGTTGCTACTTCGTGTAAGGGAAATGTTGTCGTTCGGAATTTTTTTGTTGAAGATTTGTCTGGAATTTTTCTTTGCGGATGTATCTGAGCGGAGAGTTTATAGCTGATTTTTCGTTGCGCGAATGTCGAGTAATTTTCGCATGAAATTGTCCTGAAATGCTTCAGTTTTATTTGTAGTTTCGGTATCAGTGCACGGATTTGTTGTTAATTTGTTGTTAATGTCTTTGCCAGTTTTCGCTATTGATGTATGTACACAGGAATTTTGTTTTGCTATACCTGCATATCTGTATAATGAACTTTTAGCTAAACGCCGAGTTTTCTTGATACTAACATCATAAATGTAACGGAATGTTTACACTTTGTTACTCAGATTTAGAGAATATTTTTCATTCGTACTATATTTTCACAGGTAAATTTTCGCTACTACAGAAGTCCAAGAGATTGTTTTTCTTCAACGATGTGCTCTGTGTTAAGGAATTATTTTTTCGTTTAACCCCAAATGTACCCGTTTTAGCGCAACCATCAGTCATAGTCAACGTAATCATAGTACTATCAACCTTTGTACAAAAAAAGGATTAATCTCGAACTATGGCGCCCAAGACGGCCATTTTGAAATCAGCTCCTCAGTCAGAGTCTTACAGTTGCTCTCTCTCACATTCCTCCGTGTTTGTCAACAGCCACTATGCCCGGCAGGACCTATTTGGGCGCCCTAGTGTTGCTACTTGTAATAAATTTATTTGCGCGCTACTTGAAGTTTCATAGTGCTGTTTATTGTTGATTTGTTTGTGCGTTATGCGTGCGACTTGGATCAGCTCGTGGATTTATTTGAGCGTCTCGGTACTTGATGTAATAGATTTATTTGTGTCTTGGTACTGCCATTTGCAGCATATTCATCCAGTTTATTTGTACGTCTCAGTAGTTCTTGTTGCAATAAATTTATTTGTGCGTGTTAGTACATGTTGTTACAATCAATTTGTTTGTGCGTTTCACTACTATTTATTTATTATTGTAAGAAATTTATTTGTGTACTGCTTACTGCAACACTGATACAGTTCAATATGCTTTAGATATACATTCATCATACATAAGTAATATTGGTGGATACATCGCTTATTCACTTGGGAAGGTCATCATAATATACTACGCTCATAGTTAGCGGGTAACGGAAAGTATGCAATGTAGTGTATTGATGTGTTAGCGGGTAATAGGGAGAGTATGCAAAGTAATGTATTGATGTGTTAGCGGGTAACGGAAAGTATGCAATGTAGTGTATTGATGTGTTAGCGGGTAACGGAGAGTATGCAATGTAGTGTATTGATGTGTTAGCGGGTAATAGGGAGAGTATGCAAAGTAATGTATTGATGTGTTAGCGGGTAACGGAGAGTATGCAATGTAGTGTATTGATGTGTTAGCGGGTAACGGAGAGTATGCAATGTAGTGTATTGATGTGTTAGCGGGTAACGGAAAGTATGCAATGTAGTGTATTGATGTGTTAGCGGGTAATAGGGAGAGTATGCAAAGTAATGTATTGATGTGTTAGCGGGTAACGGAGAGTATGCAATGTAGTGTATTGATGTGTTAGCGGGTAACGGAAAGTATGCAATGTAGTGTATTGATGTGTTAGCGGGTAATAGGGAGAGTATGCAAAGTAATGTATTGATGTGTTAGCGGGTAACGGAGAGTATGCAATGTAGTGTATTGATGTGTTAGCGGGTAACGGAGAGTATGCAATGTAATGTATTGATGTGTTAGCGGGTAACGGAGAGTATGCAATGTAATGTATTGATGTGTTAGCGGGTAATAGGGAGAGTATGCAAAGTAATGTATTGATGTGTTAGCGGGTAACGGAAAGTATGCAATGTAATGTATTGATGTGTTAGCGGGTAATAGGGAGAGTATGCAATGTAATGTATTGATGTATAGTTTTGGAATCAAGTATAGTGCAGTGTAGCGCGTGAAGTATTTATTCACTTTTGGAAGGTGTATCGGTGTATAATTTTGGGGTTATTTGTAATGTGCATAAAATATTTACGCATTTGTGGAATGTGTTGGTGTATAGTCTTGGGGGTTTGTATTGTGTAGTTTGTTAAGAATATATACACACTTATGTAGCGTGTACTGATATTACTTTCAGATTGTGTTGTATAAAGTATATGCACTCGTGGGTGGTGTATTTTCTAGATAATGCATAGTGTGTTTTATCAAGTTTGAATACAGGTTGGTCCGATATATCAGCCTGATAACATATATTTTTATATTAATTATACGGGAGGTGTATAATTTATGAGTGTTGAATTTACGACATCGATGATTTTTTGTGTTCTTATGGAGTGATATGTCATAATTTGTATTTTGATATACTCAATATTATACACAAAGTCGTATGTATTTTTTGCACTTCGCGTCATCACAATATACAAGTTATCTTACGTCCAGTAATACCAGTCATCTATAGTCCCAGTAACATAACTTGCATCCGTTTATCTAATAATACAATTCAAATAATTTTCTTCAGCACCGTGTTTTTCGTTTCTGAGCTCCTTCACGTGGACTGAGCACCTTCACGTGGACTGAGCACCTTCACGTGGACTGAGCACCTTCACGTGGACTGAGCACATTCACGTGGACTGAGCACCTTCACGTGGACTGAGCACATTCACGTGGACTGAGCACATTCACGTGGACTGAGCACATTCACGTTGACTGAGCATATTCACGTGGACTGAGCACCATCGCATAAACTGAGCACCATCACATAGGCTGAGCACCATCACATAGGCTGAGCACCATCACGTTGACTGAGCACCATCACGTTGACTGAGCACCATCACGTTGACTGAGCACCATCACATAGACTGAGCACCATCACATAGACTGAGCACCATCACGTTGACTGAGCACCATCACACAGACTGAGCACCATCACATAGACTGAGCACCATCACATAGACTGAGCACCATCACGTTGACTGAGCACCATCACACAGACTGAGCACCATCACATAGACTGAGCACCATCGCAGACTGAACACCATCACAGACTGAGCACCATCACACAGACTGAGCACCATCACATAGGCTGAGCACCATCACATAGGCTGAGCACCATCACACAGACTGAGCACCATCACATAGGCTGAGCACCATCACACAGACTGAGCACCTTCACGTTGACTGAGCACCATCGCGTGGACTGAGCACCTTCACATCGCAACAATTCACCGTCATCAGTATTCTACAGCTTTATACGACTAGATGTAAAGCGCTCCTCGGGCCTTGTCTTGTCAACAGTGTTATGCAATCACTCCATAACAGGAGGCTCCAACTTAATGTCAACCGGTTCTGGTGTGCTGTTCACACTCAAAGTTTCCACTTATATCCACTAACTCGTCGCTCGCTCACACTCACAGTGTGTATCCATATCCTAGGGTTTCAGGAGGCACATAGCACCGCTCCTATGCCAGGTAAATCCATTACGGGCTCACCATAGCCCATGCTACTTGCCCCGCTCCTGTGCCAGGTAAGTTACGGACTCACCATAGCCCGTGCTACTTGGAACTTGTTTCGAGTAGCTGAATCTATAACAACAACCACCACCTTGGGTTTCCTCTCATCTTACCCTCAGATTCACTTGAATAACCCCCTTCCCCCTCCTCTCACCGCTACTATATCATTTTCCATTCATTTAGTCTGAGCAAACTTCTCAGTACACTTTCTTCACTCTTATGATTTACTGTTATTTGCACTCCATATGTTGCCAGGGCGCCTTTACCATATTCTTTTAACACCTTAAATGTGCCGTATATATGACTCCATTCCTTCCCTTCTAAGTATAGACATTTTCATATATACATCTCGCACTGGCATCTCACCACCATACACAAGAGTAGGCGCTATTACTCATTCCTGCAGGCCTCTCGTGGTGCCTCTTTCCACCGTGTCCTGTGTTGCACTGCGCCAGCTGTTCTCCTTTCATTGCTTGCTGTACTCTCACCCAGTCTTGTGTACTAACTCTTCTTTTGTTAATTACACACTCCAGGTATTTAAACTGATCAGATGCTTCTAAAACATCGATTATTACAAATGAAGTTCTCCTCTCAGTCTCTCTCTCTCTCTCTCTCTGCCCAACCACTTGGGCTGGACGGTAGAGCGGCAGTCTCGCTTCATGCAGGTCGGTGTTTAATCCCCCGACCGTCCAAGTGGTTGGGCACCCTTCCTTCCCTCCCCCCTTCTCTCATCCCAAATCCGTATCCTGACCCTATCCAAGGGCTATATAGCCGTAATGGCTTGGCGCTTTTCCCTGATGACTCTCTCTCTCTCTCTCATCAAATTTCTACTAGTATTCTTTCATTTAAGAGTGTAGTATGAACAACCGGGAGAACATAACAAAACTATGGTGCACTTCTACACTAATAACAGACTAGGTATGTTCTTTATATTGTCAACTCAGATATGCTTTACTTCCTGACTAAAAGTATTTACCAGGATTTGATAACATTACAACAATTCCATACTTGCGTATAATTTTTTGAGGCCTATTTTGCTAAATACATATATGCCAAATAGGCATATATGCCGTAAATATATGCCTACATCATATATTTACATCAGTATTCCTAATAATCCGGATAAAGTCACAAAATATCCGCAGTAAGATAACTGATATGAACCATATTTTCCATACTACACCACAAATGATCAATATTCCTCAATAAAACGACTCAAGTTATCCATGTGCCAAATAATACAACTCAAGTCGTCGTGAAGAGCGCTTGTATATTTCTCCTCGAACGTTACACGCCACGTATCTTGTATTAATGTATTTATTAAGTGTTTAGAACGATACAACACTGGTTGCTTAGAGCCGCCCCCTGTATACTTACAACGAGAGACGCGCTTGTATCCGCTCCTCAGGCTTTGAAATGTGAGATAGTTGTTGCTTGGGCAGAAATTTACCGCAGTCAGCTGATGATGACGAAGGGGATGTAAAAGAAGAACGAAAGAAATCATATAATGAAAGATGTAGAAGACGAGAAGAGGACGCAAAGGAAGCTGGATATGATGAGGCGATTACGATGAAGATAATGATGAAAGCCGAAAGAGAAGAAAATGAAAAGTGTAACAAAGGAAGAGATGCAATAGAAGACGCGGAGACAAAGGCGAAGATGCAGAAATTGCAGAAGACAAAGGCGAAGATGCAGAAATTGCAGAAGACAAAGGAGAAGACGATGAAGCAGAAGATGGACGAGAGAAGGTAAAAACCAGAAGACGATGGAAAACCAGAAAGGGAAGAAGAATGAATGATAAGAATCGCAATATCACTGCATGCTCGAGAAACCTATGCTGCTATCGATGGATTATTTTCACATTAAATGATTTGATGGGTTCTCGAAGGCATTCTGCCGAGGTTCAAAGGTCGTCATTAAGGGCCTTTAAAAACGAGACTTACTGCCTTAATGAACTGTTCGGTATCTCCCATTCCTTCATTAATTATAAATACCTGGCAACACATTTTCAGACTAATTTAAGATCCATTGAATTTATAGACTCATTTATCAGGGACAAATTGCGTTAAAGTATAGATTGCTTTTTGGCTGCATGTTGACGGTCTGTCCAGTCTCTTTGTTAAGATAAGTTTCCTTTTTTTTTGGTATAGGGATTGGGGGAGGGGGGTTCAATCCTCTTTCTGCATTCTTATGGGCTTGTTCTTTCTTTTGCATTCTTGTGGTCTTGTTCTTTCTTGTGGTCTTGTTCTTTCTTTTGCATTCTTGTGGTCTTATTCTTTCTTCTGCATTCTTGTGGTCTTGTTCTTTCTTTTGCATTCTTGTGGTCTTGTTCTTTCTTGTGCATTCTTGTGGTGTTGTTCTTTCTTCTGCATTCTTGTGGTCTTGTTCTTTCTTCTGCATTCTTATGGTCGTTGTTTTCGATGGTGCAGTGTCGTTGTCCGAGCAGATGAACTTCGTATGAACTAAAAAAGTCTTCTGATATCTGTGCTCTGCTCGTCAGATTATTGTGTTGGTGTTTAATGTGTGTGTGTGTGTGTGTGTGTGTGTGTGTGTGTGTGTGTGTGTGTGTGTGGGTGTGTGTGTGTGTGTGGGTGTGTGTGTGTGGGTGTGTGTGTGTGTGTGTGTGTGTGTGTGTGTGTGTGTGGGTGTGTGTGTGTGTGAGTGTGAGTGTGAGTGTGTGTGTGTGTGTGTGTGTGTGTGTGTGTGAGTGTGTGTGGGTGTGTGTGTGTGTACAAGACTGAGAGAGGAACAGGATTATTTATTTTTCATTGCATCGATTACTGAATTTTGTGGTGTTTAATAAAATGGTCGGATGGGTAGAAAAATTTTGTATAATTATAAGATGTGCCAATTTTCCCTTGTTGAAAATAGTCTAGGAAAATTAAATAGTTTACATTAAAGTTTTGGATTATTAATTCAAATGAATTTGAACCATTTAATCGACGTAAATTGTTGAATTTGGTGTAAAATATAAAGCGGTAATTTACACGCGATTTTTTGTATACAGTTAAAAAGAAACTCACTGAATTATTGAACAGCGCCATAGAGCAGTCGTTTATTGCTCGTCGAAAACGGAAATAAATGCGATCCAATTTTTGTTCTCGTTACAATAATGGGTTCAGATTATTGCGCACACTATTTTGGTTTGGTGAAAAATTGGATGCAAATTTCCGTACACCATTCGTAATTTGTCGCACATCCCAGAATGGGATCTATTAAAGGGGGTACACAAAATTGTAAACAAAATAACATGTAGATAACACCCAAACTAATAATATTTAGCAAAGTATATTTAAATTCATTCCGTAACTTTTTTTTTTTAAAGTGGTTGCGAATTTCTATATGCCCAATTAAAATTAACGACACACTTGAAATTTAAAATTGGTATCGAAACTATTCAATAATATTCTTAGAAAAAACATGTTCATTAAAAAAAAAGATTAAGAGTAACTAACGGAATGACATTATTAATTGTCATAATTTTGCGCAATAAATTATTTTGAAGCAAATAACAAGTGTACTTTAGTACACTTCATGACTAATTAATTAAAAAACGAGGCTTATTATGTCATCTGGGCAATATAAAATAGTCATCAATTTCACGAACACTTAAAATAGATGATGTAATGTACAATTTAACATCGATATACAATATTACTGCATATCATATCAGCCTTAGGTGAATATCCAATTTCAGATGTATTTTTAATGCATCTTAAATGCAGTTAGGGAAAAAAAAGGTGTTTTCATATTGGGATCGAATTGAGCTAATGCAGGGTAAGGTAACACTGAAAATATAGTTGTAGTGCAGAATACAACATCGTCGGGGAAAGGAAAGTATTCTGATGCTTGTTGTATAAACTCATAAGTTAAAGTAATGTTCATGAATTCTAGAAATTAAGGTCATCTTTTACAGCAATAACGATATTCTTTCCAACATCTTCCTCTTTATTATCGCGAAGTGAGTGTGTAGTAGGCCACCACAGCATCTGGTGATGTAGGCTGTGTTATTACAGGTATTTATTCATCACTTCCCTCAGACCCATACATTTATGGAGATGGTAAGATGGGTTGGCCACAGTGTTCCATATGATCACCTGGTAGTGGACCTGAATTACTGCATAAAGTAGTGCATCTTGTGAGCAGCTGCACACATTAGGTCTGCTTCTTAAGAGTCATAATCTCAGGTGTTGCGCATTCTGTTTCAGTGTTGGGAAGGAGCACTTGACCAGTCAATTGTTTAAAAATTAGTCCTTCTTTTGTCATTTCATCAACACCAAAGTTGGGAAAAGCAGCAATAGTTTCCTTATGATCATCATGAAATAAACTTTCAAGTAGTAAGCTTTCCTTTGCCCGCCAAACTGTCAGTATTATAAGATATAGTGAGATCATGAAATCCTGGAAGTGCTGCTGTTTCATAAGCACGAAAACTTACAGTTGGGCCGAGAGGTATAACTGCTTACGCCTATTGTATATTTCGACGGCAGTGGCTTTGCTTAATTCACGATAGCGTTAGTTCACAACAGCAAGGGTCAATATGTGTGTTTGGTGATTAAATGCCTACTGTTGATGAACTAGGAGCTTGGGCATCACGGGCATGATGCACCAAAGGTTGGGGCATCGCGGGCATATGCACCAGAGGCTGGGGCATCGCGGGCATATGCACCAGAGGCTGGGGCATCGCGGGCATGATGCAGCAGAGGCTGGTGCATCGCGGGCATGATACAGCAGAGGCTGGTGCATCGCGGGCATGATGCACCAGAGGCTGGGGCATCGCGGGCATGATACAGCAGAGGCTGGTGCATCGCGGGCATGATGCAGCAGAGGCTGGGGCATCGCGGGCATGATGCACCAGAGGCTGGGGCATCGCGGGCATGATGCACCAGAGGCTGGGGCATCGCGGGCATGATGCACCAGAGGCTGGGGCATCGCGGGCATGATGCAGCAGAAGCAACCAACCAGAGTGGTTTGGTAGAAATAGGAGCTACCTCGCACAGGGCAGCAGGTCCTATAGCAGGTCTTCAGTTCCTGTTTCCTTATATTTTATCATGTTAACAACTGCGCCATTACCATTGCAATTATTGCGTTCTTATCAATGTGACTTTCAGAGGCATTTATATATATATATATATATATATATATATATATATATATATATATATATATATATATATATATATATATATATATAAAATTATGAAAGTATTAACAATAATTTTTATGTTTATGGCAACTAAATAGAAGTCTTTTCACATTTAAATATCCGGTTTGATTTTCCTGAGACGGAAGATGTGAGCAAAATGGCGTCCAAACTCACCTACTACACTACACTAACAAATAAATTCTTTGTCTCGTCATTCATTTTATAACTAGTACTACTACTACTAATAATAATATGTATTTTTAATTATTATTATAAGAACATGAATCAAAGGTTAATTAGTTGTTGCAGAAAATGCATATTAAATAAAGCGCTAATTCACAAAGCGTTTCGGGCATAAGAATCCCTACGAGTCCAACCCGTCCTCCTAAGATTTCCCAACGTCAAGAAACTGTCGCACTAAAGTGCCTTATCCTAACTTACCAGAGGACCCAAAATAGAAAACGGACCACTATGTCAATTCCGCGAGCCGCTGCCATTTTCTAGTACAATGATTTTTGGCCTTAGAGTATACGTCAAAATGCGACGCTGTATTAGGACGGATTGAAGAGTCTCTCTTTAGACGGCTGTCGATTGCTGGGTCTTTGGATATATGGATACAGGTGCAGTGTTAGTGGCACTGTTTACTATGATTAAGGATATTTGGATTGTATCTATTGTGCAGCGATAGATCCAATCCAATCCAATCCCCCACTTTATACGAGTATTCGCATAAGTATCGGAATTTTATGATCATTACGTTCATAATAGTATTCGGATATTATCTAAAGTGTTCAGATAAGATAAGATAGTGTGCCGTTTTAGTTTTAAACAGGAGTTTGACAATTCACTGATATTCTAATAATTTCGGAGAATATCGTTTTGTTCTATCGCTGATAGAATATTTGTTCTATCGCTGACAGAATATTGTTTTGTTCTATTTAGATATAGGCAGCGCCTCCCTATTATAAAGGATATTAGGATAGGGCGAGATTTTATGTCGTATTATGTAACTACCTCGGAGGATATTTGGATAAAGGAGACAGTTGCGTTTTTTTGTCTTGCAAATTTGAAAAGTTACGATGAGGATAGGATTGAGTGTTACATTTGAATCTCATCTTGAACAAAAATATATTAGTGTCATTGTCCTTTCACACTCGATAAGGATAGGAGAGTTGCCCTATCACACTCGATAAGGATAGGAGAGTTGTCCTATCACACTCGATAAGGATAGGAGAGTTGCCCTATCACACTCGATAAGGATAGGAGAGTTGCCCTATCACACTCGATAAGGATAGGAGAGTTGTCCTATCACACTCGATAAGGATAGGAGAGTATATGTCCTTTTTTCTATCACAGCGAACAGGGATAGGATAGGATAGTGAGCCATTTTCCTGTCAAAGTGGACAAGAATTGATTAGGACGTGTCATTTTCTATCACATTGCTGACAAGGATGGGATAGTGTGTATCATTTCCCTATCCGTGGGTAAGGATAGGATAGCGTGTGTTTCACATGACTGCGGACAAGGACGTGGGAATGAGTAACAAAGGACATTTTCTTGTTATATCAACTGTTTGCTCTGATAAGGGAGGTCGTATATCTTCGTTATTTTGATTTTTATTAGTAT
>NC_091199.1:12396425-12406425 GCF_040958095.1 Procambarus clarkii | reverse complement strand
GAAGAGTGAAGCACTCATCATCCACTGTGCCACGAAAATGCCGTTCTTAGTGTGTTGTATGACCTTGTGTTTATTTTTTAGTAAACTGAGACTGTGGCAGGAACAGGGGCTTGGGACGGGAAGTGGGAGGGGAGGGGGGATGGATAGGGATCCGTTGGCAATGGGGATAGAGTGGGGGTGGGAATTGGAGGCAGGTTAGGAGAGGAGAGCTGGAGAAGAAGCTTATTTTGACTCCTCATCTCAACCATATCTCAGATGTTTATGGAAAGCATTAGATGGGTTATTGTTATTTACATCTTTATTGACATCAATTGATAACAATTTTGCCTAATCTGATGAATTCAATCAGATCATATTGGAGTGAGGAGAATGCATGTATTCGCTGTCACACAGGACAGAGGATCACACACAACATTAGACGGGGCTCCTGAGACGCACGATAGGAATCTTACGTAATTCAAGCTGTCTTTTGAGGTAGCTGTTGCCACTGACGACACGTATACTGTCTCCCCCAGCGTAGGCAAGTGTCCTCACTGTACCCACTGAGGACATGAACACTGCCTCACCCAGCGTGGGCAACTGTCCCTCTCTGAAGATATGACCAAGGAACAAAACTGGAAAGGTAGGGGAAATATCAGTAGAAAACACTAAGCCAGCATGGCCATGTAGCATTGGAAAGGGATATGAAGACCAGGAGTTAGGATATGAGGACGGAGGAGAAAAACTACGTGGACCATCGGGAATCGAACGCCGACCATGCAAGATACAGGGCCATCGCTGTTACCGACCAGTCCAGGGGAATGGACCGCGTTACCACAGGCTGAATCAGACAGACTGAAACACCAAATAAAACAATGAAAGATGCTGGTTACTATAAATGAATAACCACATCTGTAATACAGAACAAATTACAAAGAGAACAAAAGATTTTAAGAGAAATAATGTCATTAACAATTAGTTCAATTGTTGCGGTGCGGATCATGCATTAGGTATTAATAGTCTGGCGGTTTCTTGCGTCCAGATATTCACTTTCAAGTAAATATTATACATTTTCGCTGAGGAGTATGAGAATTATACATTTTCGCGGAGGAGTATGAGAATTATACATTTTCGCGGAGGAGTATGAGAATTATACATTTTTGCAGATTGTAAGAATTATATAAGTTCGCAGATTGTAAGAATTATACATTTTCGCGGAGGAGTATGAGAATTATACATTTTCGCAGATTGTAAGAATTATACATTTTCGTTCATGAGTGAGAATATAAACTCAAAAAACCATAATGACCATAAGGTCATTATGGTTTTGAAATGTATAGTTAAGCGTATGAATTATACATTTTTGGGAATGTACCTAGTCTTTATCATTCGGATATACATTTTGGAGCTAGAGTTTTACTCTATGGCATAAGAATTATACATTTAGGTAGTGAAATGTACAAATTTAGCGTAAGATTTATTCATTTTTGGAGATGCGATGCAAATTTTAGTGTACAAGTTATGTAATATACTTTAAAGGTTTAAACAAACATCTCAGAAGATGTATATTTCTGTGTATGTATACCAAAACGTATTGAGATGCATTCCAAAGCCGTAGGATTTTTCAGGTGCACAATTTTGCGTTTGTATATGCATATTGACGTTAAAAGGAACATCAATAAGCACATACAAACGCAAGAACATCTTGACTTTCCAGTGTACATCTTGAAGTCAGTATGTACAACCCTGACATTAGAATGAGTGCCTTGAGATTAATATATACAACTCCGTGCATGTGGATGTGCTCCGAGATATTGGAATGGACATCTTAGACCATGATGTACACCTTAGTCTTAGTACACAGTTCAAAAACCGGTTGTCAGCGCTGCCTCAAATTGCATTTTTTTGTTATAAAGGGTAATTATAGAATAGTTCTTTGCTCTCGAGAACTGTAACATAATTCCTGTCGATTATCTTCAGGGAGTGTTATTTATCGTCGAGTTGAAATTATATGTGCGATTATAGGTTGATCATGGATAAATGAAGTGCATGGAGCTGTACAAGGCTACCAGTGCCTCGAGGAACGCCTGCTGGATAGGTGCTGGATAGATGGGTAGGTGACGAGAGCAACAGGGTTTGTACCTATCAAAGACCGGTTTGATAGGTAGAAGTAGCAACAGTGTGTCAGGGACAGGTAGATAAGTTGAAATGACGATGGGTAAAGGTGGTTGACAGGTAGGTAAGGTGGTTAAGTATAGGGGGGTGAGGGGTATAAGTGGATGGATGATCTGTGGAAGGGTTTCGTGTACAGGGGCGATGAAACACTTGTAGTGAAACTGGCGTTTTCAGCCGGTTTCTTTTGACCGATGAGCATAACGTTTTCTCTCGATCAGTAAGCATGATTGTTATGGTAAAAGAAGATGGGACACCACGAGCATTGCTTGACTCACGTAATCACACACAAAGCAAAATGTGTGTGTGTACACACACACACACACATACACACACACACACACACACACACACACACACACACACACACACAAAGTAGTTTCAAAGCGTTATATGACAAAGAGTGCTGGGAAGACGGGACACCACGAGCGTAGCTCTCATCCTGTAACTACACTTAGGTAATTACACACACACACACACACACACACACACACACACACACACACACACACACACACACACACACACTTTTAGGAAGTGATGTGGTGGAGACTGACTCCATACACAGTTTCAAGTGTAGATATGATAGAGCTCAATAGGCTCAGGAACCTGTACACCTGTTGATCGACGGTTGAGAGGCGGGTCCAAAGAGCCAGAGCTCAACCTCCGCAAGCACAATTAGGTGAGTACACTGTTCACGACTTTTGTTAGGCCAAAGCTAGAATATGCAGCGGTTGTATGGTGTCTATATCTTAAGAAGCACATCAAGAAACTCCCAGAACTGAAGGACAAGAGCTACGAGGTGAGGTTAGTTATTAAATATGCCAAAACTAGAAGATAGAAGAAAAAGAGGCGATATGATCACTATGTACAAGATAGTAACAGGAATCGATAAAATTTATAGGGAAGGCTTCCTGAGACCTGGAACTTCGAGAACAAGAGGTCATAGATTTAAATTAAACAAAGATGCCGAAGAAATATAAGAAAATTCAATTTTGTAAACATAGTGGTAGACGGTTGGAACAAGTTAGGTGAGAAGGTGGTGGAGGTCAAAACCATCAGTACTTTCAAAGCATTATACGACAAAGAGTGCTGGGAAGACGGGACACCACAAGCGTAGCTCTCATCCTGTAACTACACTTAGGTAATTACACACATAACCTTGTATACCACTTATGTCCGGCCAATACTGGAGTATGTAGCTCCACACCTAGTCCCATAACTGAGAGGTCTGAGCTACAAGGAAAGACTAAGGGAGCTAAACCTCACGTCCCTGGAAGACAGAAAAGTAAGGACAGACATGATAACCACCTACAAAATTCTCAGGGGAATTGACAGGATAGACAAAGACAAACTATTTAGCGCGGGTGGAACACGAACAAGGGGACACAGGTGGAAACTTAGTGCCCAATGAGCCACCGAGACATTAGAAAGAATTTCTTTAGTGTCAGAGTAGTTAACAAATGGAAGGCATTAAGCAGCGATGTGGTGGATGCTGACTTATACACAGTTTCAAATGTAGATTTGATAGAGCCCAGTAGGCTCAGGAACTTGTACACCAGTTGATTGACAGTTGAGAGGCGGGACTTGAGCCAAAGCTCAACCCCCGCAAGTACATCTAGGTGAGAACACATACACACACACACACACGCACGCTCAGGAGGGGAGGGATCTGGTAGATGAGCGGACAGCGCGCAGGACTCGTAATTCTGTGGCACGGGTTCGATTCCCAGACCAGGCAGAAACAAATGGGCAAACTTTCTTTCACCCTGAATGCCCCCTGTTACCTAGCAATAAATAGGTACCTGGGAGTTAGACAGCTGTTACGGAGCAGCTGAAGGGAGCAAAGCTCAACCCCCGCAAGCACAACTAGGTGAGTACACACACACACACACACACACACACACACACACACACACACACACACACACACACACACACACACACACACACACACACACACCTGAAGTGTGATACCAGCACTCAGTTGAGGACAAACGGGCCAAGCTAACCGACAAACAAACTTGGGAAATCGTACCTTGTACCAAGCAAAAAACGTAAACATTTTTCACACTAATAGCTTGATGAAGGAGTCCCTTAAGTCTGAAGGAAGGCGGACAGCAAGATAGGCTGACACACGAGTGAAAGACGGGAGAGGGAGAAGGGCGATGGACAGAGAGACAGACAGACGTCAATTTTGAGGGAACGCCAGCCACGATCTAAATACCAGGGTAAGCCGGCGGAGGGTCAATATAAAAATATAATGACCCGTTTATCCCATGATTATTTCTCTGTCCAGTCATAGCTGGAGGCAAGGGCAAAGCCACCACCCCCAAATTGACGCTTAGGATAGGGGCTGGTGGGGGTGCGGGGAGGGGGGGATGGGTTGAGTAGTGGTTCTGGAACGAGGAAGAAGTGGGGAAGACGGAGTAAAGGAGGGAGGGAAGAGAAGGTCTGGAAGCGTTGAGAGAAGAGAGAGAGAGAGAGAGAGAGAAAGATAGGTGAGGGGGATTGAAGGATATCAGCAATAAAAGGTGAGCGCAATAGGAGGGAATATAAGCTAGAAAGAAGTGGTGTGTATGTGTGTAGAGAGAGAGAGAGAGAGAGAGAGGGAGAGGGAGAGGGAGAGGGAGAGAGAGGGAGAGGGAGAGGAGCAGGGTTGGAAGCGCCTGGGGTTGGGAGATACCTGGGTCATTGTCAATCGTAAAATTAAAGGTTAAACTTACACTTCAGACTTTTTTATGGGCTGGAACCTCATTATTTCATGGATCGGCATGATAGTTTGTGTTGTAAACATCTTTTTTCTTAATGGCCATTCCGTCTCTCTCAAAATGCAGTTTCTGGTGGGTTTGATGGCGGTGTCGATGTTCCTTCTCGTGTGCTCAAGTGGCGGTGGTGCTTGTTGTCGAGTGGTCGCTCGGTGTGTTCGCTCGTGTCGGCGGCTTAGTCGGTCGGTCGGTGTGTTCGCTCGTGTTGGCGGCTTAGTCGGTCGGTCGGTATGTTCGCTCGTGTCGGCGGCTTAATCGGTCGGTCGGTATGTTCGCTCGTGTCGGCGGCTTGGTCGGTCGGTCGGTATGTTCGCTCGTGTCGGCTACTTAGTCGGTCGGTCGGTATGTTCGCTCGTGTCGGCGGCTTGGTCGGTCGGTCAGTATGTTCGCTCGTGTCGGCGGCTTAGGCGGTCGGTCGGTATGTTCGCTCGTGTCGGCTGCTTAGTTGGTCGGTCGGTATGTTCGCTCGTGTCGGCGGCTTAGTTGGTCGGTCGGTATGTTCGCTCGTGTCGGCTGCTTAGTCGGTCAGTCGGTCGGGCGTGTCCGGTTTCAATGTGCGCCAGCTTCTTAGTACATTAATTCGTTGAAAATTATCGGTTCATTCAAAGCAGGTGCGCTTGCGTATAAATCATCAATGTATGATGAATGGATGTACAAATTCTTAACATTCGTGTAGTAATTAAACTACATAAATATTGTGCATAGGCACAGATGTTGCCATAACATATCACTACGAGTTTCACTCGAGCCTTAAATACGAAAGAAAGAAAGAAATAGTGAGAGGGGAATAACTGAAACAAATCTTGAATGAGTGAATGAATGAATGTGTTGAGTCGTCTTGCTAGACAACCTGGGAGATGGAGGTGGGGAGAGAGGAGGTGGGGAAGAAACGCTGTAATAGCGTCAATAAAAATGTTGAACTCCACACTCAGTGTGAACGCGAGTGCTCACGTTTCCTTGCTAACGGAACGATTGACTGTAATCTGCGTCATTACCCGGGTTTACACCTGTGATAATCGCGAGGAGGAGAGATGGGTTGTGGTAGAGTGAGAGGCTAAGAGCGAGATGCATCTTGTGGCCTAGACGAGAATTATGCCACTACTCGGCATCAAGTTTGGGGAGCATGAGCGATTACCTGGCGGGCGAAGTGCCCGGGTGATTGACTTGATGGGAAATGATGGGCAATGATCTGCGAGGTGGGAGGGGTCGTGGTTCGTGGCGGTGGAAGGGGTTGGGGTTTCCTCCCGGGGGTAGGGGTAGGAGAGGGTAGTGAATAGTGGGGGTGGGAAGGTAGTGGTTCGTGAGGGTGGAAGGGGTAGTGGTTCTTAGTAGTGGTAACAGTGGAAAGGGTAGGTGTTCCTGGTGATGGTAGAAGTGGAACAGGTAGCTATTTCTAGTGGAAGGGTTGATTTTAAGGTAGTAACTGAGGTTCAGATGTACATATGATCTCCTGAGACGGAGATCATATATCTCCTGAGGCTTCAGCAGTTTAGGTTCTATGACTCGTGGAGGTCCCTGGGAAAGGTTAGGTGATCTCTGGCAGCAAAGGTTTCCAGTTGATGATAGTTCCGAGGTATGGCAGTTGCCTCAAAATGTGGGCCAAGATAAGTTTGGTGGTTTCCAGGTATTAACACGTGGGTAAGTTAGTTGCTTATTGCGTAGGACCTAGGACTGGGGTGAGGGAATAGGGCTTGGTAGCAATAGTAGTTGGGGGGGGGGGGATGAACGATGTTGGTGATGGTGCTGTGTAGATGGTGGTGATGTTGGTGATGGTGGTGATGGTGGTGATGGTGATGTTGGTGATGGTGGTGGGGGTGATGGAGATGGTGGTGGCGAATGGCATTGATGATGATGATGGCAAGGATGGTGATAATTGTACTGTCGGTGATGATGGTAATGGTGATTGTGGTAGATAAGAGGTGGGTCCTGGGGATGGTGGGTCCGCCCATGCCAGCCTCACTCTCCTCTGGGACCACACAGTGATGGCCCGCGGTTATGCAGACGGGGCCATGACTTATTCGGTCAACTACCTGTTGTGTCCCGTAACTGCAAATGGTTATGTAGCGTAATTCACTTTTTTTTTAAGAGAGATAAAAGTATAAAAATGTACTATATTGTGGAAGGCTGAGCCAGCTAGTTAGACAGCCGGCCAGCCAGCCAGCCAGCCAGCCAAACCCAGAGTTAAGCAGTGGTTTTTGTGGTGCAAGGGATGAGTAGTAATCTTTGGGGCATAACCTCTGTGAGTATTGTTCCTGCATCGCGGCACACGGCGTAAAAAACTGATGGAGTTCTTCAGCTTACATCATCAACAGCGGAGCTTGTCATCCTGATGGACTTTTTCACATCTACTTTGTGTGGGTGTATTCACCTAGTTGTGCTTGCGGGGGTTGAGCTCTGCGCTTTCGGCCCGCCTCTCAACTGTCAACTGTTTCTACTACTACTACTACTATTTTTTTTTCGACACCACACACACACACACACACCCTAGGCCATGACAGCTGACTAACTCCCAGGTACCTATTTACTGCTAGGTAACAGGGGCGTAGGGTGAAAGAAACTCTGCCCTTTGTTTCTCGCCGGCGCCCGGGATCGAACCCGGGACCACAGGACCACGTGTACAGCGTGCTGTCTGCTCGGCCGGCCGGCTCTCACACACCGGCCGGTGTGTGTGTGTGTGTGTGTGTGTGTGTGTGTGTGTGTGTGTGTGTGTGTGAGAGAGAGAGAGTGTGTGTGTGTGTGTGTGTGTGTGTGTGTGTGTGTGTGTGTGTGTGTGAGAGAGAGAGAGAGAGTGTGTGTGTGTGTTAGTGTGTGTGTGTGTGTGTGTGTGTGTGTGTGTGTGTGTGTGTGTGTGTGTGTGTGTGTGTGTGTGTGTGTGTGTGTGTTTGTGTGTGTGTGTTTGTGTTTCATTACGCTCACAATGTAGACTATATCTTGCGCATAATGTTGCATTGTTGCTGGCGCAAATAATGATGAATTTCTTTCTCTTGCAACAGCCTCAAATTGGACTTGTAATTGATTCTTTGGACTTTTTCATTGTTATTAATGAGTTTACACTAAGATTGTAAATTACATTATGCTCTTTAGGATCTTGTGTTACATACGGAAATATTTGGGTGCCTTGTCGTTCGAATTTGTTTTATCACTTTGTGATTAGCCAAATATTCCCAGTTTGCTAACTGTAGGTAGTAACTAAGTGATTGTAACCTATCCACCGCTGCCCACTACTGGATGGGGAGGGGGGCGGTGCGCAGGACAAATATATCAATTATGACACTAGCTCGCCATATATATCAGTTGCTTCATTTAGAAACTGTACTTTTGGTCGATCTCGAGCCCATTGTTGATGTGACAATGTAAATGGAATTTTGTAGCTAGCTCATCAAGATTGTAACTTGCTTAGTTAAATCAGTTGTGGGGTTTATTCCCTGAGCCCATTATGTGCCTCTGTAACCCTTTCCACTACCGCCAACAAGATGGGTATTTGGTGCATAATAAATTAACTAAATTAACTGATTGCAAAACGAATTTGTCAAAATACAGTCACAAATAAGAATGTATTTCTTCTTTATGACATTTATATTATTCATTCGCTGTAGCAGCTAGAGTAACGCCTTGAAATATAGTATTTTCAATTTTGTATTCTCCTGCTTACAGTGTTCACGGTTTCATGTTTGCAATTTTCTTGTTCGTAAGTTTACCGTGTTTTTGTTTCTAGTTTGTTATGTTTGTGTTCTCAAGCTCACAATGTCCATGTGTTATTTTGTTCTGTTGTTGTTATTATTGGGACTTTGTGGAGAATATTTCAGCTTGTAAGATTTTAGTTTAAAATAATAAGAAATATATATTTTTTATTTGTTACGTTTTCGTAATTTATAAAAGTTTTGTTTTATATATTTTTTTTATTGTTTCCTGTTTTGTTATGTATTATTTTAAATGGCATATTTTTAATTGTCCATTTTATTTATATATAATTGACGTATTATTGTCATTGACAAACTTGTTTCGCTGTACGAGTGAAGGTAATGGAGTTGACATCCTCGCGTTTACGTCGCCAAGAGTAGACGCCATCACCTGGCGACGTAGACGCCATCACCTGGCGTCTACGTCGCCTGGTGTATATATGTCACCTGGCGTCTGCGTCGCCTGGTGTATATATGTCACCTGGCGTCTGCGTCGCCTTTTGTGCATGTCACCTGGCGTCTGCGTCGCCTGGTGTGTATGTCACCTGGCGTCTGCGTCGCCTGGTGTGCATGTCACCTGGCGTCTGCGTCGCCTGGTGTGTATGTCACCTGGCGTCTGCATCGCCTGGTGTGCATGTCACCTGGCGTCTGCGTCGCCTGGTGTGTATGTCACCTGACGTCTACGTCGCCTGGTGTATATGTCTAATGTACAAGTTATACAAGCTTATTAGAAACATATCTGCCAAAGTTCTTCTTCAGTTGAGAAAGAAGTAAAAAACTGATCCGACAGTTTATTTTACAGATTATTTATTTCCTGGCGCTTAAAGGTGCGTTTTGTTAACCCTGTCAATCTTTTCTAAGTACACGTTAACACACTTTAACATTATATATATATATATATATATATATATATATATATATATATATATATATATATATATATATATATATAGCGACAGAGTGAGAGATTGCCGCTCGAGTGGAAGACTCATGATTTTTTTCCCGAGATTTCTTATATGCAATTTTTGTCATTATCAGAATTAATTTCCGGTCTATTTTTATGGAGGACGTAAACACATCGAGCATGGATCCTCTGTGGCCAGGTGGCTTACCTGGGTGGTGGAGACGGTGGCCAGGTGGCTTACCTGGGTGGTGGAGTCGGTGGCCAGGTGGCTTACCTGGGTGGCGGAGACGGTGGCCAGGTGGCTTACCTGGGTGGTGGAGTCGGTGGCCAGGTGGCTTACCTGGGTGGCGGAGACGGTGGCCAGGTGGCTTACCTGGGTGGTGGAGTCGGTGGCCAGGTGGCGGAGACGGTGGCCAGGTGGCTTACCTGGGTGGTGGAGACGGTGGCCAGGTGGCTTACCTGGGTGGTGGAGACTGTGGCCAGGTGGCTTAACTGGG
>NC_091199.1:12368925-12388925 GCF_040958095.1 Procambarus clarkii | reverse complement strand
TGCTTGCGGGGGTTGAGCTTTGGCTCTTTGGTCCCGCCTCTCAACTGTCAATCAACTGGTGTACAGATTCCTGAGCCTACTGGGCTCTATCATATCTACATTTGAAACTGTGTATGGAGTCAACCTCCACCACATCACTGCCTAATGCATTCCATCCGTTAACTACTCTGACACTGAAGAAGTTCCTTCTAACGTCTCTGTGGCTCATGTGGGTACTCATTTTCCACCTGTGTCCCCTTGTTCGCGTCCCACCAGTGATGAATAGTTTATTCTTGTGTGTGTATGTGTGTGTGTATTTACTATTTGTATTTATTATTTGTATCTACAAAATCGAGTTATTAGCTCTTGGACCTCGCTTTTCTAACCAATTAATTTTTCCTCTTGTGTATACTAGATATATTTCTCTTACACACACACACACACACACACACACACCCAGGAAGCAACCCGTAGCAGCTGTCTAACTACCAGGTACCTATTTACTGCTAGGTAACAGGGGCACCAGGATGAAAGAAACTGTGTGTGTGCACGCGCGTGCGTGTACGGACCATGGGTGGGCGGCTGGTAGAGTGCCACTTGCCTCTTCCCTCAAAAATCCCACCTAGACCAGACCAGTGCACATGGGCCAAGTAAATATGGCCCTCCGCTTCCCTCTCCCGGATCTCCATCACGCGCGAGAAAATTCTGTCCTGGTGTGTGTGTGTGTGTGTGTGTGTGTGTGTGTGTGTGTGTGTGTGTGTGTGTGTGTGTGTGTGTGTGTGTGTGTGTGTGTGTGTGTGAGGAGTGTGAGGGAGGGAGGGAGGGTGTGTGAGGAGACTGGCGGAGCTGAGATATTATACCCGGGTGAAGGAGAGCTCCCTCGCGCTTCTTGTGGCCATCGTCTGGCTCCTCTATTGGGGTTGTCCTCCTCCTCCTCCTCCTCCTCCTGCTGCTCAGGATGGTGTTCCTCTACTAGCTCTGTCTCTCTTGGGTCGAGGCGAGATGGAGAGGAGGAGTGACTCTTGACGTCTTGTGCCTGTCGTCTGAGTCTTCTGTTATGTTACTTTGTTCTGCAGCTGTCCTCCTCGTCTGGTTGTTGTTCTGTCTGTTCATCTGTTCATCAGTCTGTGTTCGGAGGTGACATGTGGCAACTTCGTAAGGGTACATATTCCTCTTCAGTTTATTAGGCTTATCAGAGTTCCACTATACGGGTCAATACATGCAGGCCATACACATTAACAGCAGTACCTCATAAATTTTAGTTTTCAGCAGACACAAGGATATTATTACTATGCTATGGCAACAGCATTAGAGTACTAGTTAATAATGCTGCATATGCAGTAAAATGCTTTAATATTTAATTCTGTGTAAAAAAGTATTACAAATTATAAAACATTTAAGATAAATTAAATAATCAAATACAAAAACAGAATATTAAATAAATATATAATTTATTAATGCTTTTCCCTTAATATTATTGAATGAAGGAATACATCTCACATGTAAGTATGAATATACTTGTCAAAGTTCTGATCCTTGCGGCACTCCACTTGTCACTTTCCCGCTGCTCTTCCTCTCTCGCTACGTTATGGACTCTGTATATGGAGAGGTATTAAGGTAATCTTCCAATAAAAAACTACAAATTTCTCAGGCTAATATGCAAAGCGTAAAAGGATAGACTATTTATTATGGTACTGGAGAAAGGAGATACAGATATAAAGTTCACAAATGAGCAATAGCAAATATTTTAGTGTATAAATGGAATGCACTCAGTGAAAGCAGGCTCCATATAAGACTATAAATGTCGAAAATAAATAGGGCAGAGGCCAAAAAGACCTGTAACCAGTAGATTAAAGGGTGAGAAGCGGGACTTTAGATCTGCATCTCAATCCCAACAAGTACAGGTAGGTGAGTGCAACAAAGAAGGCTTTACGACAGTGGGTGCCAGCTTGTGTATCTGTAGATTATATTCTACCGTGCGAATAGATACTCTGAGTGTGATACTCTCACACACTCACAGCTCCCTGACAAGAGGGAGCCAGCTTAGCTCAGCTGCCAACACCCACACATCGTGTCAGCAAGGCGGACAGCCCGCCTGCTTTAATAACTCCCATTGTCTTTCCCATTTCTAAACTTCCTTCACCTATGCCTCTCTATACTCTTTATTCCCCCTTCACCCCCCCCCCCCAAAAAAAAAAAAATTAAGATTATATTTCCGTTACTCATGACTGTCTTATAATTGTTTTATGTTCTTTTTTTTTATTTCCTTTTCTGTCCGTCTCACTCTCTCTCTTAGGTCTTTCTCTAATGTTCTATCTTTACCTTCTCTTCATCTCTTCGCTTTCCATCCCCTCCCATCTGTTTCCACCTTACTCTTCTTTTCCTCCCCCCTCCCCATTTCTTTTCCACTTTCATCCCTCTTTTTCCTCCTCTTTCTATTCCTCACTTTATATCCACCCCCCCCCATTTCTACCTTTCCTTCTATTCATACATCTATATGTTCCTTTCCCTGTTACTCCACCCCTTCCATTCTCTTTTATTCGACATTTCCTCTCTCGATCCACTTCCTTACTTTCATCCACCTCTTTCCTTCATCCCTTCCTTCCTTGAAGTTATTCCCCCTTCTTATTCCTTACCATCCACGATCCTTTTGTTAAAAGCCTTGACTTTTGAGTCGACCACATAACAAAAATAGCACCACCATTATTATGTAAATAAACTGCCTAAAATAGGAAAAATATGTCTCTCTATACAAAGAGTCATCCCCCTCTGCTCTAAAAACTATAAGCAATTTTTATGTTAAATTTACTTGATAGGACGATGCTGCCGTCAATTCATAAGGTCCTGTGGGTACTCTTCACCTTGTGGGTGTACAAAATAAAACCCGTCCTCCAACAGTCCATTTTTGTACGTTTGACCAAATGGTATAAATACAGGCGATGAGTCACAATAACGTGGCTGAAGTATGTTGACCAGACCACACACTAGAAGTTGAAGGGACGACGACGTTTCGGTCCGTCTTGGACCATTCTCAAGTCGAATTGAGAATGGTCCAGGACGGACCGAAACGTCGTCGTCCCTTCAACTTCTAGTGTGTGGTCTGGTCAACGTATAAATACAGTCGTTTTCCGAGGATGTGCAGGGGGGGGGGGATAAAATAGCATGGTGTGGTGTATAGGTGAGAAGCTCATCATGGGTTGAGCCCAGACAGGAAACTGTGTATCATGTTCTTCAGCGGACTTTGTGAGAGCGACACTGGCATAACCTTCGGGAATTGCACTTTGTAACGTGTGATGATGAAAACTGGTGGGTAAGGCTTACCGTGAGCTTTGGGGAGGGTATAAGGCTCTCAGTCTGCTAACAGGGGTCGGAAATCGTTTTGTTCCTGTAGCCATCTGTGTGAGAACAATTTTTTTTTTTTATTAACATATTAGGTACATCTGCATTAGTGCAGCTACCCTAGACTATATGAAGTGGAGTACAGTGTGTCAAAAAAGCTAACTAGGTGATGCTAAACAATCCCCATCACACAGGATGGTTAGTCATACAGAGGCATGTGATAAGCGGTCTGCACTGGCAGACTCCGGATGCATTTTGAGGATATCAACGACACAAGATTGAATAAGGTAGCAGTGGTAATACAAGTCCCCATCTCGCAGGATGGTTAGTCATACAGAGCCATGTGTTTAATAGCCTGCACTGGTAAATTTTTATGTATACTGTGAGGATATCTTCAAGAATACGAGAGTGAATAAAGTAATTGCAAAGCTCCAGGTACCTCATGCCAACTGGTCTGAAAGGTCTAATAACTGGGCATTCAGTGATGTAGTGCGGGAGATCATGCCGTAGTTCCTGCTCACAGAGTTTGCAACTGGAGTGCTCAGGATTGGGAGACCTGTCACCTACAAAAAAATGTATCTTGTTGCTCACTCTACGGCTTTAGGCCTCGTTAAGTGGTTTACTGTCTCGGGCGCGTTGCCGGCTTGCTACTTAATTTGATTTCCTACAAGGCAAATGATCTAGCAGTGTAACTGTTTAGGTTTGTCTAAAAGTATCACATCTCTTTTGTATCCTACCAGTCAGTGGGTGGAATTGTGGTGCCGACTGTTGATTCCGAGATCTATCTGTTACGTGGAGAGTTGTGTTTACTTGCATTTTTACGTACATTCCTCTTCCCGTTTTCTTTACATGGTGGATTTAATAGCACTGTTAAGGTGAGTTGACCAGACCACACGCTAGAAGGTGAAGGGACGACGACGTTTCGGTCCGTCCTGGACCATTCTCAAGTCGATTGTGTGTGGTCTGGTCAACTTACTTTAGCCACGTTATTGTGACTCGTCGCCTGCACTGTTAAGTGCTTAATTAAGTGTGCATTATTGTGATTCGTTAATGATATTTTGAATTATATGTAGTATTTTGTCTTGATAAAGGAGAATCTCTCTTACACACACACACATAGCGGTCTTTTTGATACTTTTTACCAGTCCCTCCCTATTCCCCTTCCACCTCTCACGATTTCAACCTATCCTTCTCCCTCTTTTCACATCATTATTTTCGTAAACCACCCACTTTCCTGCTCCACTCTCCTATCCTACGCTCCCTCGACTCTCCATCCTTTCCCTCTGTCCTCTCCGACTTTTTGAACTCTCACCCACCATCCCTCTCCCTCCCCTACCCACTCCCCATTCACCACTTCCACATAAATTCTCGGAGCGTACTCTTCTCGCCCATTCTTCCCATGCATCCCAGCCATCTCGCTCTCCCATCCCTCAGCCTCTCATTCATCCCCTTTCGCCAACACTTTTCGTTGGCATTTCTGCTACGTTCGAAGGGACGCAAGTGGGTGGGTATTGGTTTCGGGGCGTGTGCGTGTGTGCGTGTGCGTGTGCGTGGGGGTAATTACTTAAGTGTAGTTACGGGATGAGAGCCACGCTTGTGGTGCCCCGTGGTGTGTGTGTGTGTGTGTGTGTGTGTGTGTGTGTGTGTGTGTGTGTGTGTGTGTGTGTGTGTGTGTGTACTCACCTAGTTGTGCTTGCGGGTGTTAAGCTCTGGCTCTTTGGTCCCGCCTCTCAACTGTCAATCAACTTGACAAAACAGTTGACACACACACAACAGTGTGTACGTGCCTAGTTGTACTTACCTAGTTGTGCTTGCGGGGGTTGAGCTCTGGCTCTTTGGTCCCGCCTGTGTGTGTGTATCTATCATGTCCCTCTAGTTCCTCCTCTCCTCTAGGGTGATGAGGTACAGTTTCCTTAGTCTTTCCTCATTGGTCAGCTCGAGCTAGAGTTGCATGTCTTAAGACCTTTTCTGGGTTTCTTTGTAATTTTTCACCAGCGGGTTACATGCCGGAGCTCCTGACTCAAGATGGGTCAGAATGGAAACTAGAGATACAAAAGAGTTAGTGATGTCGGATAATTTTTCAGTATGAAATTTATAAACAAATGAAATAGGTTGGGGGAAGAAAGTGATTGCAGCTAACTCAATACGCAGTTTTAAATGCAAATTTAATTTGAAAACGAGAGAACGGAATCAGTGCATTGACGTACACAATATTAGGTAGACGGGGCTAGGAGCTGATACTCGATTCTAGAAGCACATCTAGGTGAGTACATCTAGTGCAATACACGATAGCGATGGATATTAATCTTATGGGAATTGGCAAATTAGGTAAAGAATCAATGTTTCAAACTAGGAAGAAGGAGGGTCCTTGAAGTGAAACTAGACACAAATACGCAACATAAATGTCAGAAAATACTTATTTAGCTTAAAATTAGAGAATAAATGGAAGGAGTTAGACGTAGTTTTAAATGTAAATATGATAACATAAGAAGAGAGCCATTGCATTAGACTATGGAAATGAGACGCGTTTGTTATTCTCGGTTATCGTGGGAGACATGGACGAACACTTTCTTGTCGTGGGAGAGATGGACGAACACTTTCTTGTCGTGGGAGATATGGACGAACACTTTCTTGTCGTGGGAGACATGGACGAACACTTTCTTGTTGTGGGAGAGATGGGCGAACACTTTCTTGTCGTGGGAGAGATGGACGAACACTCTTGTCGCGGGAGAGATGGACGAACACTTTCTTGTCGCGGGAGAGATGGACGAACACTCTTGTCGCGGGAGAGATGGACGAACACTTTCTTGTCGTGGGAGAGATGGACGAACACTTTCTTGACGTGGGAGAGATGGACGAACACTTTCTTGTCGTGGGACATATGGACAAACACCTTCTTGTCGCGGGGGAGATGGACGAACACTTTTTGTCATGGGAGAGATGGACGAACACTTTCTAGTTGTGGGAGAGATGGACGAACACTTTCTTGTCGTGGGAGAGATGGACGAACACTTTCTCACACGTAGTGGGAGAGATGGACGAACACTTTCTCACACGTAGTGGGAGAGATGGATGGACACCTGTAAACCTCTGTTCTTCTGTGTACAACTCAAGGTTTACACATGACCAATCATTTCATATTGCCACTGTGCACAACCCTGCAATTACCTGATCAATATATATTGCACTAGCAGTCACATGAGGAAGAATACAGTACACTTACACTCACATGGCACAGATATATTTCGCTTTAATGCGCATGGTAAAGATATTTTACAATTATAGTCAGATGGTACGGTGTATTTAACCTTTTCCCACATGTTAATTTGGGTATACAGCACTTGCAGCCACATGGGAAGGATACATCATGCTAACAGCCACACGGGAAGGATACATCATGCTAACAGCCACATGGGAAGGATTCATCATGCTAACAGCCACACGGGAAGGATACATCACACTAACAGCCACATGGGAAGGATTCATCATGCTAACAGCCACACGGGAAGGATACATCACACTAACAGCCACATGGGAAGGATTCATCATGCTAACAGCCACATGGGAAGGATACATCACACTAACAGCCACATGGGAAGGATTCATCATGCTAACAGCCACATGGGAAGGATTCATCATGCTAACAGCCACATGGGAAGGATACATCATGCTAACAGCCACATGGGAAGGATACATCATGCTAACAGCCACATGGGAAGGATTCATCATGCTAACAGCCACATGGGAAGGATACATCATGCTAACAGCCACATGGGAAGGATTCATCATGCTAACAGCCACATGGGAAGGATTCATCATGCTAACAGCCACATGGGAAGGATACATCACACTAACAGCCACATGGGAAGGATACATCATGCTAACAGCCACATGGGAAGGATTCATCATGCTAACAGCCACATGGGAAGGATACATCATGCTAACAGCCACATGGGAAGGATACATCATGCTAACAGCCACATGGGAAGGATTCATCATGCTAACAGCCACATGGGAAGGATACATCATGCTAACAGCCACATGGGAAGGATTCATCATGCTAACAGCCACATGGGAAGGATTCATCATGCTAACAGCCACATGGGAAGGATACATCACACTAACAGCCACATGGGAAGGATTCATCATGCTAACAGCCACATGGGAAGGATTCATCATGCTAACAGCCACATGGGAAGGATACATCACACTAACAGCCACATGGAAGGATACATAACGCCAACAGCCACATGGGAAGGATACAGTACAATACACGCTAAAAGGATACATTACAGTTGTGCCCGTATGGTACAAGATTACCGTGAAATTATCATAACATGGTTAGACTACAGCACCCTGAAAAAAGCCACATATAAAAGATACGGTTTTGGTGCCTCATTGTTGAGGACAGAAGGCCTGGTAGGATTATTCGCCCCCCCCCCCCCCCCCGTCCCCTACGCCAGAGCTTTTCCCTGATAGTTCCCTCCTCCCCCCCCCCCTAGGTCAAGGTCTGACCTTGACCAGAATTTATCCCACGACAGATATCTAACTCCCAGGTACCCATTTACTGAATAGATTGTCGTTGCTTGTTATCATGAGAGAGAGAACTAGACTCAAGAAAGACAGGAAGAATGAATGGGAGGTATAGAGGGAACTAGACACGGGTATAAGGATCGAAAGAGGGAGTATTTGAGTGAAACGGATTTTAGAAACTAAATATGAAATAGGGAGAGAGAGAGAGAGAGAACGAGGCTAGGACATAGAAGGGCATAGACGGGAAGCAGCTGAGGATGTAGTAGCGACATGTGAGCTGTAGCATGTTGTTGTTTAAGGTTCAGCTACTGGGAACAAAACGTTCCAAGTAGCACGGGCTATGGTGAGCCCGTAGTTGACTTACTTGGCACAGGAGCGGGGCTGTAACTTGAGCTGTAGCATGTTGTTATAGATTCAGCTACTTAGAACAAGTTCCAAAGTAGCACGGGCTATAGTGAGCCCGTAGCATACCTGGCATAGGAGCGGGGCAAGTAGCACGGGCTATGGTGAGCCCGTAGCTTACCTGGCACAGGAGCGGGGCAAGTAGCACGGACTATTATTTGATATATGGAGCTGTATCTGTTGTTTTTTGTCGTTTTAGACTCAGCTACTCGGAACAAAAGTTCCAAGTAGCACGGGCTATGGTGAGCCCGTAGTGGATTTACCTGGCACAGGAGCGGGGGAAGCTGTAGCAAAGGGGGGTGGGATATAAAGCAGAGAGGGGATGAGGTGATATAGCCGAGAAGGGGGGGGGGATAGATAATGTGGATAGAAGGGAATAGGGGTGTTGATAATAGGGCTGCAGCGCTCAACAAGCGGTTGTGGAATCCATATCGCACTGGTAAACGTGATGAAACTCGCTCTATATATAAAGTTTAAATCGGATAAGTTTTGCCCAAGGTGTAAGCCCGAACCAATTATTACATCCTCTTTTAATGAGAAAACTAAAGGAATGGAGCTGATCTGATCTGTTGGTAACACTCTTGCCTCCCTGCGGATATTTGTGTATATCTGTTTTGTCTGCTTATCTGCGTCGTGGTTTGTCTACCTTCTTTGGTCGGGGTTTGGTTATCTGCGTCTTCTTTGGGCGGGGTTTGGTTATCTGCGTCTTCTTTGGGCGGGGTTTGGTTATCTGCGTCTTCTTTGGGCGGGGTTTGGTTATCTGCGTCTTCTTTGGGCGGGGTTTGGTTATCTGCGTCTTCTTTGGGCGGGGTTTGGTTATCTGCGTCTTCTTTGGGCGGGGTTTGGTTATCTGCGTCTTCTTTGGGCGGGGTTTGGTTATCTGCGTCTTCTTTGGGCGGGGTTTGGTTATCTGCGTCTTCTTTGGGCGGGGTTTGGTTATCTGCGTCTTCTTTGGGCGGGGGTTTGGTTATCTGCGTCTTCTTTGGGCGGGGTTTGGTTATCTGCGTCTTCTTTGGGCGGGGGTTTGGTTATCTGCGTCTTCTTTGGGCGGGGTTTGGTTATCTGCGTCGTCTTTGGTCGGGGTTTGGTTATCTGCGTCTTCTTTGGGCAGGGTTTGGTTATCTGCGTCGTCTTTGGGCGGGATTTGGTTATCTGCGTCTTCTTTGTGCGGGGTTTGGTTATCTGCGTCTTCTTTGGGCGGGGGTTTGGTTATCTACGTCTTTGGGCGGGGTTTGGTTATCTACGTCTTCTTTGGGCGGGGGTTTGGTTATCTGCGTCTTCTTTGGGTGGGGGTTTGGTTATCTACGTCTTTGGGCGGGGTTTGGTTATCTGCGTCTTCTTTGGGCGGGGTTTGGGTATCTGCGTCTTCTTTGGGCGGGGTTTGGTTATCTGCGTCTTCTTTGGGCGGGGTTTGGTTATCTACGTCTTGTTTGGGCGGGGGTTTGGTTATCTGCGTCTTTGGGCGGGGTTTGGTTATCTATGTCTTCTTTGGGCGGGGTTTGGTTATCTGCGTCTTCTTTGGGCGGGGTTTGGTTATCTGCGTCGTCTTTGGGCGGGGTTTGGTTATCTGTGTCTTCTTTGGGCGGGGTTTGGTTATCTACGTCTTGTTTGGGCGGGGGTTTGGTTATCTGCGTCTTTGGGCGGGGTTTGGTTATCTACGTCTTCTTTGGGCGGGGTTTGGTTATCTGCGTCTTCTTTGGGCGGGGTTTGGTTATCTGCGTCGTCTTTGGGCGGGGTTTGGTTATCTGCGTCTTCTTTGGGCGGGGTTTGGTTATCTGCGTCTTCTTTGGGCGGGGTTTGGTTATCTACGTCTTGTTTGGGCGGGGGTTTGGTTATCTGCGTCTTTGGGCGGGGTTTGGTTATCTGCGTCTTCTTTGGGCGGGGTTTGGTTATCTGCGTCTTCTTTGGGCGGGGTTTGGTTATCTGCGTCTTCTTTGGGCGGGGTTTGGTTATCTGCGTCTTCTTTGGGCGGGGGTTTGGTTATCTGCGTCTTCTTTGGGCGGGGTTTGGTTATCTGCGTCGTCTTTGGGCGGGGTTTGGTTATCTACGTCTTCTTTGGGCGGGGTTTGGTTATCTGCGTCTTCTTTGGGCGGGGGTTTGGTTATCTGCGTCTTCTTTGGGCGGGGTTTGGTTATCTGCGTCTTCTTTGGGCGGGGGTTTGGTTATCTGCGTCTTCTTTGGGCGGGGTTTGGTTATCTGCGTCTTCTTTGGGCGGGGTTTTGTTTTGTTAGTGCGCGTTATTGTTTACCTACGTTTTTTTTATCCGTCTTATTTGTTATTGGTTTGGTATGGTTTGTTGTGCGCAGTTTTGTTTGTTTTCTGTTATTGGTTTACCACTGTTCTTTTTTTTTGCGTTGCTTGGGTTGTTTATTTGTTGACAAAAACTCTCAGCAACCTATCTCTCCGTACCTCCTCATTATTTGTCTTATGCTGTTAGTTTATTACATTGTACCTTCTCCCTTCACTCTATATAGAAGCCACCAACTGGTCTCTCTAAAGAAACGCTCAGGTGGTTTGTTTACAGCTGGGTCAAGCTGGTCTGTTTACAGCTGGGTCCAGCTGGTTTGCCTGTGGAAGTGTCCAGCTGGACGGTCTTTAGAAACAGCCAGCTGGCTGGTCTTTATAGAGACAGCCAGCTGGCTGGTCTTTATAGAGACAGCCAGCTGGCCGGTCTTTATAGAGACAGCCAGCTGGCCGGTCTTTATAGAGACAGCCAGCTGGCCGGTCTTATAGAAACAGCCAGCTGGCCGGTCTTATAGAAACAGCCAGCTGGCCGGTCTTTATAGAGACAGCCAGCTGGCTGGTCTTTATAGAGACAGCCAGCTGGCCGGTCTTTATAGAGACAGCCAGCTGGCCGGTCTTTATAGAGACAGCCAGCTGGCCGGTCTTATAGAAACAGCCAGCTGGCCGGTCTTATAGAAACAGCCAGCTGGCCGGTCTTATAGAAACAGCCAACTGGCCGGTCTTATAGAAACAGCCAACTGGCCGGTCTTATAGAAACAGCCAACTGGCCGGTCTTATAGAAACAGTCAACTGGCCGGTCTTATAGAAACAGCCAACTGGCCGGTGTGTTTCTGCTGTCATTAAGGTGTCGTGAGGAACAAGGTTGTGGCGCCTCTCAAGAGCTTGCATCCGCATGGTGATTCCATCCATAACATTATCAGCCGTTACACACAGAAATCACAATAGCGTGATGGATCAAATGGACAAATCCACAAGGTTCGAACCGTCGTCACGGCCCTTGTGGATTTGTTCATTATCAGCCGTTGTTTGTTCCACCATCACCTGGTATTGTTGGCTTGTCTGTGTTCTTCTGCGCCGGCCTGAGGTTTCGTTTGTCCTTTGTCTATGTATATTTGTGTTCTTTAGTTGCTGTATATATATATATATATATATATATATATATATATATATATATATATATATATATATAATTAGTAAAATTTGTAAAATCTAAAACTAAAGTCTAATTTAACAAGCAAAATTATTTAATTGTTTTAGCAAAGTTTTAAATATATTAGCTTGAAGGCTTTCCAGATATCCCATTTTGAATCAGGTGTGAGAGAGAGGAGGCGATAGAAAGTTTGATGATTATTGAAATTTGCACGAATAAAGGTTCCGCGGAGTTTTAATTGTACGGTTTTATGCGGCATTGGGTTGGGAGGTCGATTGTAGGAGACTCCGGTATTGGGTTGGGGGATCGATTGTAGGTGGCTCCGGTATTGGGTTGGGGGGTCGATTGTTGAAGGCTCCGGTATTGGGTTGGGAGGTCGATTGTAGGAGGCTCCGGTATTGGGTTGGGGGGTCGATTGTAGAAGGCTCCGATATTGGGTTGGGGGGTCGATTGTAGGAGGCTCCGGTATTGGGTTGGGGGGTCGATTGTAGGAGGCTCCGGTATTGGGTTGGGGGGTCGATTGTTGAAGGCTCCGGTATTGGGTTGGGAGGTCGATTGTAGGAGGCTCCTGTATTGGGTTGGGGGGTCGATTGTTGAAGGCTCCGGTATTGGGTTGGGAGGTCGATTGTAGGAGGCTCCGGTATTGGGTTGGGGGTTCGATTGTAGGAGGCTCCGATATTGGGTTGGGGGGTCGATTGCAGGGGGCTCCGGTATTGGGTTGGGGGGTCGATTGTTGGAGGCTCCGGTATTGGGTTGGGGGGTCGATTGTTGAAGGCTCCGGTATTGGGTTGGGAGGTCGATTGTAGGAGGCTCCGGTATTGGGTTGGGGGGTCGATTGTTGAAGGCTCCGGTATTGGGTTGGGAGGTCGATTGTAGGAGGCTCCGGTATTGGGTTGGGGGGTCGATTGTAGGAGGCTCCGATATTGGGTTGGGGGGTCGATTGCAGGGGGCTCCGGTATTGGGTTGGGGGGTCGATTGTTGGAGGCTCCGGTATTGGGTTGGGGGGTCGATTGCAGGAGGCTCCGGTATTGGGTTGGGGGGTCGATTGCAGGGGGCTCCGGTATTGGGTTGGGGGGTCGATTGTTGGAGGCTCCGGTATTGGGTTGGGGGGTCGATTGTAGGTGGCTCCGGTATTGGGTTGGGGGGTCGATTGTAGGTGGCTCCGGTACTGGGTTGGGGGGTCGATTGTTGGAGGCTTCGGTATTGGGTTGGGGGGTCGATTGTAGGTGGCTCCGGTATTGGGTTGGGGGGTCGATTGTAGGTGGCTCCGGTATTGGATTGGGGCCTTGTTCGGGAAGGCGACTTTGGGTTGTGTAAGAGACGGCCTGTGGTGGAGTCGGGTTTTTTGTTATGTGGCATTCGGATGTGAGCCGGTTGTTGGTTTTTTGGGGGGTTGTGAGACTGTTTTATGAGGCGAGCTTCGGTTGTGAGACGGTTTTATGATGCGAGCTTCGGTTGTGACGCGGTTTTATGAGGCGACCTTCGGTTGTGACACGGTTTTATGAGGCGACCTTCGGTTGTGACACGGTTTTATGAGGCGACCTTCGGTTGTGACACGGTTTTATGAGGCGACCTTCGGTTGTGACGCGGTTTTATGAGGCGACCTTCGGTTGTGACACGGTTTTATGAGGCGACCTTCGGTTGTGACGCGGTTTTATGAGGCGACCTTCGGTTGTGACACGGTTTTATGAGGCGACCTTCGGTTGTGACACGGTTTTATGAGGCGAGCTTCGGTTGTGGTCCGGTTTTATGAGGCGAGCTTCGGTTGTGAGACGGTTTTATGAGGCGCCCTTCGGTTGTGACACGGTTTTATGAGGCGCCCTTCGGTTATGAGTCAGTTTTATTATGTGGTATTAAGATTAGAATCGACTTTTGGAGGGTTCTTATGTTCTGGATAGGATTTATGAGGCGATTTGCGAATGTCAGACTGTATAGGCGGCCTTGTCATGAAAGTTAGTTCTAGCCTACCTTGAGATGATTTCAGGGCTCATCGTCCCCCGCGGCCCGGTCCTTGACGGAGACGCTAAGCCCCGAAATCATCTCGAGGGCCTCTCTTAAGTGCCAGTTTTAAGAGCAGAAATTAAATCATAGGTTGGATTAAATAGGTGGGTTTGAGGTGTTGGCTGTATAAGGCGGCTTGGGTTGTGGGTTAGTTCAGTGTGGCGGCCCTGGGTTGTTGGTTGGTTGTAGGTTGGTTGTAGACGGCGGGGTTGGTTAGTGGGTTGGTTAGTGAGTTGGTTGTAAGCGGTGGGGTTGGGTAGTGGGTTGGTTGTAAGCAGCGGGGTTGGTTGTAAGCGGTGGGGTTGGGTAGTGGGGTTGGTTGTAAGCGGCGGGGTTGGGTAGTGGGGTTGGTTGTAAGCGGCGGGGTTGGGTAGTGAGGTTGGTTGTAAGCGGCGGGGTTGGGTAGTGGGGTTGGTTGTAAGCGGCGGGGTTGGGTAGTGAGGTTGGTTGTAAGCGGCGGGGTTGGGTAGTGAGGTTGGTTGTAAGCGGCGGGGTTGGGTAGTGGGGTTGGTTGTAAGCGGCGGGGTTGGGTAGTGGGGTTGGTTGTAAGCGGCGGGGTTGGGTAGTGAGGTTGGTTGTAAGCGGCGGGGTTGGGTAGTGAGGTTGGTTGTAAGCGGCGGGGTTGGGTAGTGGGGTTGGGTTGTGGGGTTGGGTAGTGGGGTTGGGTAGTGGGGTTGGGTTGTGGGGTTGGGTTGTGGGGTTGGGTAGTGGGGTTGGGTAGTGGGGTTGGGTTGTGGGGTTGGGTAGTGGGGTTGGGAAGTGGGGTTGGGTAGTGGGGTTGGGTTGTGGGGTTGGGTTGTGGGGTTGGGTAGTGGGGTTGGGTTGTGGGGTTGGGTTGTGGGGTTGGGTTGTGGGGTTGGGTAGTGGGGTTGGGTAGTGGGGTTGGGTTGTGGGGTTGGGTAGTGGGGTTGGGTTGTGGGGTTGGGTTGTGGGGTTGGGTAGTGGGGTTGGGTAGTGGGGTTGGGTTGTGGGGTTGGGTTGTGGGGTTGGGTAGTGGGGTTGGGTTGTGGGGTTGGGTAGTGGGGTTGGGTAGTGGGGTTGGGTTGTGGGGTTGGGTTGTGAGGTTGGCGTGATCAGTTAGTGCGGCGTCCCATCTCTAGTACCGACGTTGATATGACTCTTTATTGCAGTTGTAATTGTTATCGTTGTTATTGTTGGTCGCCAGATGAGAAACCGGTTGGTCATTTGTTTTAATTAATGTTTTTGTTATTGTGTACGGTGCTTCTTTGTTATCTTTTTTGTTGTTGTTAAAATCGTGTTTACGTTACTTGTTCAACGCTTGTTCAAATATGCTCCAAGTTGGGTTTCTCATATAGTTAATTGGTTTATATATTAATTATTATTGTATATATTGACTGATCTCAAACATTTTAAGCCTAATTGTTTTAGCATTTAATAATAAGACAATATATTGGATGCAAAATTAATATCTTCCATGAGGTAAAATATATTAGGATGTATTTTATTGGTAAAGATAAAACTAGTATTTTTACACTATAGCTTTTTAATGCTACTAAATTATATAATAAACAACAACATAGATTCCCAATTAATCCCGTGTAAAAATAATAACACGGGAAAAAATTATTTATTCCGTCCGCCTGAATATAAAAGCCGTAACAAGCACGAATGTATTACGAGATTTTCTTCCTGTCTTAGTTCTTGTCTTACTACCTACCTGATTAATGAAGTTGTGTGAGTTAAAGCACATAACGTGTGTGCCACGTCTTGACGACATGGGAGAGAGGAAGTTGATAAAGCTGAGGAGGGACAGTGTGTGGAGGCGTCGACAAGTGTGTGTGTGTGTGTGTGTGTGTGTGTGTGTGTGTGTGTGTGTGTGTGTGTGTGTGTGTGTGTGTGTGTGTGTGTGTGTGTGTGTGTGTGTGCCTGTGTGTGTGTGTGTGTGCCTGTGTGTGTGTTTGTGTGTGCCTGTGTGTGTGTGTGTGGCGAGACGTGGCAATAGCGACCGAGTGGAGAAGCCCCCAGTTGCCAACATGTAAATATTGCTCCAGAGAAATCAATCGGATGATGAGGTTCTAACGTTGCTCTCTGTGTTTGTTTGCTTATTATGTTTGTGAAGGTTTAGCCGCTTGGGTGTGGAAATGAGGTTTCTCTAGTTAAAGGTTCAACCTTTGTTTATACGCTTTTAAAAACCTACATGAAAAACATAATTGACCTTTATGTGTAGTTGTTTTATTTCTTAATGTGCGTATAATTTCTTAGTTAAATTATATACTTTTCGATACGATGCTCAGAACAGAAATAACTTTACGAGTCTCTCTAAAATTCCTTACACCATAATGCTTTTGTCGATAGTCAAGAGTTTATGTTAAAAGGTGTAAGTTTGCTCCTGCATAAATAAGCTTTTACAGATATAATATACAGTCAAATTACACTGCTTCATGATAAGGCAACTTTTAGTCAGCGAACACAAGTTTATGACGAACAAGTCCACAAGACTAAGGCGCATCTGGGAACATCCCGGACGTAGGTTCGAACCCTCATCACAGCCCTCGTGGATTTGTTCATTTGTCATATCACGTTATTGTGATTCCTGTGTGTGTACAAGTTTACGATGTTAGTCTGTGTTAGTGTCATGGACACATTGGTCGAATGTTTCCTGGTAGAAGAAGTTTGAGTTATATACTGTCTTGTCATTGTTAGCTACCTAGCTACTAGGGGGCCTCGTAGCCTGGTGGATAGCGCGCAGGACTCGTAATTCTGTGGCGCGGGTTCGATTCCCGCACGAGGCAGAAACAAATGGGCAAAGTTTCTTTCACCCTGAATGCCCCTGTTACCTAGCAGTAAAATAGGTACCTGGGAGTTAGTCAGCTGTCACGGGCTGCTTCCTGGGGGTGGAGGCCTGGTCGAGGACCGGGCCGCGGGGACACTAAAGCCCCGAAATCATCTCAAGATAACCTCAAGATAACCTTTGGTAGAGTATATCTTATGGCTCTGTCTTGCGGTAGTGGGCACCTCATGGCTCTGTCTTGCGGTAGTGGGCACCTCATGGCTCTATCTTGCGGTAGTGGACACCTCATGGCTCTATCTTGCGGTAGTGGGCACTTCATGGCTCTATCTTGCGGTAGTGGGCACCTCATGGCTCTATCTTGCGGTAGTGGGCACCTCATGGCTCTATCTTGCGGTAGTGGGCACCTCATGGCTCTATCTTGCGGTAGTGGGCACCTCATGGCTCTATCTTGCGGTAGTGGGCACCTCATGGCTCTATCTTGCGGTAGTGGGCACCTCATGGCTCTATCTTGCGGTAGTGGGCACCTCATGGCTCTATCTTGCGGTAGTAGACACCTCATGGCTCTATCTTGCGGTAGTGGACACCTCATGGCTCTATCTTGCGGTAGTGGGCACCTCATGGCTCTGTCTTGCGGTAGTGGGCACCTCATGGCTCTGTCTTGCGGTAGTGGGCACCTCATGGCTCTGTCTTGGGGTAGTGGGCACCTCATGGCTCTATCTTGCGGTAGTGGGCACCTCATGGCTCTATCTTGCGGTAGGGACACCTCATGGCTCTATCTTGCGGTAGTGTGCACCTCATGGCTCTATCTTGCGGTAGAGGACACCTCATGGCTCTATCTTGCGGTAGTGGACACCTCATGGCTCTATCTTGCGGTAGTGGACACCTCATGGCTCTATCTTGCGGTAGTGGGCACCTCATGGCTCTATCTTGCGGTAGGGACACCTCATGGCTCTATCTTGCGGTAGTGGGCACCTCATGGCTCTATCTTGCGGTAGTGGACACCTCATGGCTCTATCTTGCGGTAGTGGGCACCTCATGGCTCTATCTTGCGGTAGTGGACACCTCATGGCTCTATCTTGCGGTAGTGGACACCTCATGGCTCTATCTTGCGGTAGTGGGCACCTCATGGGTCTATCTTGCGGTAGTGGACACCTCATGGCTCTATCTTGCGGTAGTGGGCACCTCATGGCTCTATCTTGCGGTAGTGGACACCTCATGGCTCTATCTTGCGGTAGTGGACACATCATGGCTCTATCTTGCGGTAGTGGGCACCTCATGGCTCTATCTTGCGGTAGTGGACACCTCATGGCTCTATCTTGAGGTAGTGGACACCTCATGGCTCTATCTTGCGGTAGTGGACACCTCATGGATCATGCCTACGGTAGTTGAAACCTTGTAGGTCCACTGCAGCTTACCAATCTCCTACTTTTCAATGATGGCTGGAGAGGTATGTTGGAGGTTTCGTCTTGGTCTGGAAGATGGCGGCGTGTAACCTAGTGGTTGCTGACTGGTGACAGTTGACTGAGTGTGTTTGACGCGTAGTGCTTCGGCAATCTCCAGTCTTACTGTTGTCGCTGTATCTGTCGATTATTTTAGTGCTGTTCGTGAGGATATAAACGAGATTGATTGGTTGATGAAGATTAAGCCACCCAAAAGGTGGCACGGACATGAATAGTTCGTAAATGGTGGCCCTTTGGAGCCATTACCAGTATCAGTAGCTGATACTGGAGATCTGTGGAGGTGCGACTGCACCCTACGGAGAGGTCGTGACCTCTGTTTAACGAGATGATGTTGTCTTCCTTATATACTGAGATCGTTGGGGGCTGACAGTCCGTCCCCAAGTGGGCGTGTGAAGGCATAGACGACATTCATTTCTTTCTAGATTTTTTGTCTTGTTCTTATAGCATATATATATATATATATATATATATATATATATATATATATATATATATATATATATATATATGTCGTACCTAGTAGCCAGAACGCACTTCTCGGCCTACTATGCAAGGCCCGATTTGACTAATAAGCCAAGTTTTTCTGAATTAATATATTTTCTCTAATTTTTTCTTATGAAATGATAAAGCAACCCATTTCATTACGTATGAGGTCAATTTTTTTTTATTGGAGTTAAAATTAACGTAGATATATGACCGAACCTAACCAACCCTACTTAACCTATCTCTATAGGTTAGGTTAGGTTAGGTTAGGTAGCCGAAAAAGTTAGGTTAGGTAGGTTAGGTAGTCGAAAAATAATTAATTCATGAAAACTTGGCTTATTAGGTAAATCGGGCCATGCATAGCAGGCCGAGAAGTGCGTTCTGGCTACTAGGTACGACATATATATATATATATATATATATATATATATATATATATATATATATATATATATATATATATATATATATATATATATATATATATATATCCCCCCATGTTTTCACCTTCATTGTATTATCACCTGACCTAATGCGGGTATAAAATCAACTAGTATTGTAAGATCTGTTCACTTGAGAATGAACCATGGAGGTTCGAAACGTCGTGCAAATTATACAAATAAGTGTAATACACTCTATAGTAAATCACTTCTTTTCTTCACCTTAAAAGTACGAAAATGAGTTTTGGAGAACTCCTATTTCAATTAAGCCCTGATGCTAAGAAAATAGTTAGAGGGATAGAAGCCCTAAACCAGAAAATAATAAATACAGAATATGCGGTCATATTCAATGAAACATATATATATATATATATATATATATATATATATATATATATATATATATATATATATATATATATATATATGTTAGTATATTTTGGTAGCAGTCTTTCCTGTAGACATATATTATTAAATATGACCGAAAAAGTAAGATTAATAATTCTAACACGAATTTTCTCAATCTTTCGTACATTACGCTTCACTGTTGGAGGTAAATCAAAAATTAATTCTCCAAAATTCATTTTTATTTCTAGTCTGACGCGACACGGGCGCGTTTCGTAAAACTTATTACATTTTCAAAGACTTTAGTTCACAAATACACAACTGAATAGAACTTACGTATCTCCGATTTTATATCTACATTTGAGTGAGGTGGGAGGGGTGATGTGGCATTAACACAAGACAGAACAAGAGGGGATATTAATAGGGTATTAAAAGTATCAACACAAGACAGAACACAAACAATGGGTATTGAATAGAAGTGTTTGTAGAAAGCCTATTGGTCCATATTTCTTGATGCTTCTATATTGGAGCGGAGTCTTGAGGTGGGTAGAATATAGTTGTGCAATAATTGGCTGTTGATTGCTGGTGTTGACTTCTTGATGTGTAGTGCCTCGCAAACGTCAAGCCGCCTGCTATCGCTGTATCTATCGATGATTTCTGTGTTGTTTACTAGGATTTCTGTTTACTAGAAATCCTAGTAAACAACACAGAAATCATCGATAGATACAGCGATAGCAGGCGGCTTGACGTTTGCGAGGCACTACACATCAAGAAGTCAACACCAGCAATCAACAGCCAATTACTGCACAACTATATTCTACCCACCTCAAGACTCCGCTCCAATATAGAAGCATCAAGAAATATGGACCAAT
>NC_091199.1:12323925-12363925 GCF_040958095.1 Procambarus clarkii | reverse complement strand
TAGTGATTATACTAATTTTTTAAGTGGTGGTGGTGGTGGTGGTAATAGCTGTGGTGGTAGTTATGGTAGTAGACGTGATGGCTGTGATTCTACTGGTGATGATGATAGTGGTGGTGAGTATGGTTGTAGTATTGATGATGGTGGTAGTAATTGTTAGTTTTGATGATAATGGTGATGAGGGTGATAGTGGTGAGGATGGTTGTGGCGGTGAAGCTGGTTGTGGCATGTGCTCTGATGTTAATAGTAAGTACATAGAGACGAGGAAACATGGAGGCTGGTTAACCAGCTGTGGCGATGGTGATGGCGACGAGAACGATAATGAATGTGATGAAAATGATGGTGGGTGCGAAGATGGTGAGGTGGAAGGCGACGACAATGGTTAGAGCATCGTTAGTCATGAAAGTTTTAGGTTTCGTAATGTTTAATGCTGCTAAAGTTACATAATTTCTGGAGATCCGCTCTTCATCTTGGCTCCGAGCTTAACAAGGAATCTGGCATGAGAGAGAAAGAGAGAGGGACATATTGGGAGAGAAACGTGGGGATAAAGAGAACAGAGACAAGGAGGGAGTAGTAAATTGAGAGAGAGAGAGAGAGAGAGAGAGAGAGAGAGAGAGAGAGAGAGAGAGAGAGAGAGAGAGAGAGATGAATGGGAGAATATTTGGTATCAACGTAGACGTATATCCATTTAGTAATCTCACATAGACAAAGGCCCATTATGTAACACTCCACATAAACAAAACCTCCACACATACACAAACTGCCATCCCTTCGATACCTGGTATAAGCTAAACCTCCCCCGTAGTACCCCACTTTGTAAGCAAGATCTCTCTTACAATACATTCCCAACCATAGCAATTTATGTATACAAATGCTGCGCAAATAAGAATTTTGCTCCTAGACAAATACCCGCTCCATCACACATAAGCTAGACCTTCCCTACACATAAGCAAATGCCCACCGTGTGACACTATTCATAAATATATGCCCACCTTGTAACACCCATTGTAAACAAGGTTTTCCCCCTACAAATAAACAAATGCCCACTATGACACCACAGAACAACAAAGTTGCCATTCAGGACATGACTCTTTAATATGTTTGATCTTCCGGCGTTCAAATTAAATTTATTCAATGTTAATTAAGGCAGGGGATAATTGCAAACCTTTCGCGAATTGGAAATTAATTCATTGAGGCGATAATTTAAATATACTCCAATTAAGGGTGAGCTGAACTAGCGAGGCCGTTGTCCAATACGAGTAGAATTGATACATGGACATGACTCTCCGTGGGGTGAGTTGGTGAGCTGGGAGGCTGGATGGGAATGTGGGTGGATAGTTTGTGTGGAAGTGAATAGGTAGGTGTGATGGAGGATGGTTGGTTCGTATGAAGGTGGGTGGTTGCACCCGCAAGATAACGTAAGCTTTTAAGGGTTGACAGATGTTAATATTCTAGTTTGAGGAGCTGTTCACTTGAGACAGTTAAGCAAGTCCCAGCTGTGTCTGGGTACAAGTGACAGGATGAACAACCCAGCGGGGTTTCTTCCTATTGGGGAGTGTTGAACATGCTGCTATGGCGGTGTGTCCACTCACAAGATGAGTGGTGCTGCCCAATACTGTCACTATGGCGGTGTGTCCACTCACAGGATGAGTGGTGCTGCCCAATACTGTCACTGTGGCGGTGTGTCCACTCACAGGATGAGTGGCGCTGCCCAATACTGCCACTATGGCGGTGTGTCCACTCACAGGATGAGTGGCGCTGCCCAATACTGCCACTATGGCGGTGTGTCCACTCACAGGATGAGTGGCACTGCCCAATACTGTCACTATGGCGGTGTGTCCACTCACAGGATGAGTGGCGCTGCCCAATACTGTCACTATGGCGGTGTGTCCACTCACAGGATGAGTGACGCTGCCCAGTACTGTCACTATGGCGGTATGTCCACTCACAAGATGAGTGGCGCTGCCCAATACTGTCATTATGGCGGTATGTCCACTCACAGGATGAGTGGCGCTGCCCAATAAACTCGCCCCTCGGGGCAACATTTACAAATCTAAATGGGTGGCGACTTGAATTTAACGGATGTATTAATGTCGTGAGTACAGCCTGGTAAATTATATGTAGTAATACATATTACATATCAGCCTCATCTTCACCCTATGCTGTATGCTGAATTCACCGTAAATGTATGCTGTAAATACACTTTTGTAGCACAGTTCCTGTGCCAGGTGAGTACGACGGGGGTCACCATAGCCTGTGCTGCTTGGAACTTTTTGTTCCCAGTAGCTGAATCTTAAAGAACAACATACACCATCGTATTAATACAGCCGTGTAGTTATACAGCAATGTAGTAAATGCAGTGTTGTGGTAATACATAAGTACATTGATATATAGCAGTAGGACATAAAATACAGCAAGAGTAATATTGAAGTACATAAAATATAGCATTTTTATAATACAATTGGACAGCAAATACAACATTTTAACAAAACAATAGTGTAGAAAATAAAACTTTGTAGTAATGCTGTTGTGGACCATTATAGTAATACAGTAGTTCAGTAACTACATCATTGTACTAATACAGTAGTGCAGCGAATTCAGCATTATATGAATAAAATAGTGCAATAAATACAGAATTGTGTTAATAAAGTAGTGTAATAAATGCAACATTGCAATAATAAAGCATTGAAATTAATGCAGCATTGTATTAATACAGTACTGTAACAAATGCAGCAAATAAAGTAACAAGTTTTATAGAAGAATACAACATTATAGCAGTTTTTGTAGTGCAAATAGTAGATTGGGCAGTGTAGATATGTTAATACAGAATATACACGAATACAGAGTGTGTAACAATATAATTAAATTAACATAATAAATACAGCAGTAGTAAGTAGAACAGAATTATACAACTGAGTGTAGTACATACATCAACGTGATATAAACAAGTCTTTAATTAGTGGTTTAATGTAAAAGACAATGAACTGCAATAAATACATAAAAATGCAGCATTGTAGCACTTGCTAAATTGTAACGTTGAACTGAATGAAGCATCTTCAGCATTGAACTGAATTCAAACGTGCACGCAATTCAAAATTGTGGCAAAAAAATAAGCGTAGCAGCTACAACACACTAAAGTAGATACAGCAGTGTAAAAATACGAAAGCCGGCGTAGCGACGTGAATACAGGAAATACAGCAGTGTAGTAAATACATGTCCCTGGAGATATTTACACTTCTGGGTGTCGCCTTAACGACCTACCGTAAACCAGCGGTTTTATGGATTTTCAAGAGGCCTCATTGTCCTAAATTGCGACTTAGGTGGCGTCGCTTACTCTGATTCTCTGTTACTGCTTGAGGGAGAGCGGGGGGAGGTGTTGAGAGAAAGAGAGAGAGAGAGAGAGAGAGAGAGAGAGAGAGAGAGAGAGAGAGAGAGAGAGAGAGAGAGAGAGAGAGAGAGAGAGAGAGAGAGAGAGAGAGGGAGGGAGGGAGGGAAGGAAGATAGGAAAGTTATAGAGATGGCGGAAGGGAATGAAATGAGAAAGGGAGAGATTTGTTTAAGGAGAGAGAGGAAGAACGGTAGAGAGAGAGAGAGATTGTTTCCCCATGGTGCTGTGAAGGTTAAGAGAGGTTAAGAGTGGAGTTTGTGTTAATACTTCCACGGGGAGGTAAGGGAGGCAGGGAGTGGCTGCACTTGCTGTGAGGGAGACAGGGAGTACCTGCACTTGTGAAGGAGGGAGTGACCGGAGGGAGCAGCTGCACTTGGTATGAAGGAAAAAGATAGGAAGGACTGATTCTTGAGGGATAGAGGGAAGGGCTAAACCTTGAAGGAGGGGTAGAAGAGCTGATCTTGAGGGAGGAAGGGAAGGACTGATTCTTGAGGGAGGGAAGTAAGGGCTGGTGATTGAGGGAGGAAGGGAAGGGCTGGTACTTGAGGGAGGGGGAAGGGTAGCTAGGATGAGGGTTAGTCCAGGATTTAATTAGTGGTTTAAGCCATTCATTTTCTCATATTCTGAAAAAAAATTACTCGCTTTAAAAAATGCTTTAGATCAGGGAGACTTTTGAAATAGAAAGGTAGCCAATAAGTATGGGGAAGGTAGGGGGGTAAAAATAACACTAAAGCCTACCTCCGAAACTTTCCTTGACGACAAAAACAAAAAAACTTTAAATCTCACCATAAAAAAGTTACTCGAAAGCGGCTTTTTTGTTCTTTTATCTTGATCATGAAGAATGTCTTGAGCGACAACCTTGCCGGTGATTTGTGTCTTGTGAGATATCTCAAGTCTTTCCCACTTAGCTGTAGTGACCTATATTTGAATCCAGGAATATGATATATCAATGATGTCACGTGTTTTGATAACAATGATTATTATTATATATAATTTGATTTTTTTTAGTTTCTAATGAAAAGACAAAGCAGAAGACTGATAATAATTATAATAATAAAATAATAATAATAATGATAATAATAATAACAGTAATAGTAGTAATACTGACGATTTATAAGCAAAGGAAGTTCATTATAAAATAACAAGAAAATCTAGAATGTGTTGCGTGTCGCGTGTTACCAATATATCTTGTATTTATCATTATTCATCTTTTATGTAGTGTTGTGGTGACGGGCGAGGATGTGAGTTGTGGTGTGTGTGTGTGTGTGTGTGTGTGTGTGTGTGTGTGTGTGTGTGTGTGTGTGTGTGTGTGTGTGTGTGTGTGTGTGTGTGTGTGTGTGTGTGTGGTCGTTATAATCACGCAAACCACTCGACCGCGACGCCCACACCATCGTTAACGATACTTAATAGCCGTGTTGACAAAGCGCCAGATCTGGTCTTTAAACCCGACTGTAAATAATCCGGAGGCAGTATTGAAGTTGAGTTGGGAATGCAATACGTGTTGTGTTGCTGCGGGACTCTTTGACGCGTTGATGGCGAATTACCCGACGGTAAAACACAGACTAAAGAAGCATCTCTCAGATGGATACATATATAATAGGCAAGGTTAAAGGCTCGAACTGTGAACTGTCAGGGGAAAGGGCCAAGCCATTACGACTATACAACACTGGAAAGGGGTCAGGATAAGGATTTGGGATGAGACAGCGTCTAAAGGCTAGAGATAATAGGATGAATAGGATAGGATAAATGCAATAAGGAAATCCGTAGTCTACAGCAGTTCTTCTTAAGCTGGTGAATGGTTCGCCTAAGGGTGAATTAAGTTATTTACTTACATACTAAAAAAGATGTATTGTCATTAACCTTTAAAATATATAATCGCTTCAAATTTTGGATGATTAAGACGTTTCTTTTATGTCTTTTTCAAGTCGCAGTAGTTTAAAAATATTCGCGCTAGGGTTGGGTTACATACAAGAAATTTGACTAAAATGGCGGCTGAAAATGGTCAAAGGAGTATAGGAACGTCCTTGTTATTGATGATAAAAAAACCCAGACATATTAGTGTAGAAGTAGGGCGCCTGACAGCTGAGCGGACAGCGCTTCGGATTCGTAGTGCTGAGGTTCCGGGTTCGATCCCCGGTGGAGGCGGAGACAAATGGGCAAAATGATTCTTTCATCCTGATGCTCTTGTTACCTAGCAGTAAATAGGTACCTAGGAGTTGGACAGCTGCTACGGGCTGCATCCTGGGGGTGTGTAACAAAAAAAGAGGCCTGGTCGAGGACCGGGCCGCGAGGACGCTAAGCTCCGAAATCACCTCAAGATAGAAGTTTGTCTCTAAGAATCTAATTCTAATTTCTAAAACAGTTGTTTGCTAACTTTATGTAAAACTAGTCATTTTCTTTCTAGTTTCCTCTACGTATTGTTAGGATGTTCTAGAACTTGAATAAAATAAATACTTTAGGAATTAGTTAATTTAAGTTTTCTCCTAATGTGAAAAAAAATTAATTACATATAAAATTATCCACAGGAGAGAGTAAGACGAAAATTGCTCAAAACATAAGGACATTTAGTCGCGGGTGAATTAAACTTTGTAAGGCTCGAGGGAGAAGAGCACTGAAATAATTTAAGTTCTATAGTTCTTAGTCTTAAGTTGACATAGTTCTACTGTTCTAAACAGTAGATTTTGGTTTTATTCTGATATGGGGAAAGAGTCCTTCGACCACTACAGTCAAGCTGTCTGTTGGGAATGTTCTTCCATGGTCATATATTCGTCGGCCAAATGTCTCTTGACGTCCACATTGGGGTGACAATCATTGACATAACGTCCACATTGGGGTGACAATCATTGTCATAACGTCCACATTGGGGTGACAATCATTGGCATAACGTCCACATTGGGGTGACAATCATTGACATAACGTCCACATTGGGGTGACAATCATTGACATAACGTCCACATTGGGGTGACAATCATTGACATAACGTCCACATTGGGGTGACAATCATTGTCATAACGTCCACATTGGGGTGACAATCATTGACATAACGTCCACATTGGGGTGACAATCATTGTCATAACGTCCACATTGGGGTGACAATCATTGTCATAACGTCCACAATGGGGTGACAATCATTGTCATAACGTCCACATTGGGGTGACAAACATTGACATTTAAGTTATTCTAAAATCACCAACAATTACAATATGCCAATCACTCACCTTGCTCGGCCAGAGAGCTGAACAAGACAGAGAACTTTCCCCCTAAATAAAAGATACTCCCTGCAATAAAAAGCTCATAATTTTCTGCGTATGTGTCTTTGTGTATGGGCGTTTTTGAAGCGCTCGCCTACACACACACACACACACACACACACACACACACACACACACACACACACACACACACACACACATTGTTGTACCCATAGTTTTTGATTCTAAGGATTTTTTTTATCGAAATAGTTCTTGAAATTATTATATCTAAAACATTTAAAGTGATATATGTAATATATCAAGACAAAGCTGCATTTTTATTGATAATGTATTTTTAATTTAAAGACATTAATTTATACTATGTCATAGAGATTAGCAATCATGATTTGTATCACATATGCAGATTAACAGCAAGGAGGCAACGGGCTCAAGCTGGCTTAGTGTATTAATGCCTTTGATGTTAATAAATTATAAGTGCATTTTGGAGCAGTGTGATTAGTGGAACATGCATATTCATATGTGCAGTATATCCTGTACTTTTCTCTCTCTTGCCATGCTTGTGAACAAGTCACTTGGTGTAATATAGAAATAACTTGTATCTCAGCAATTTGTGAAATATTTTATTGACATTTTATTATTTATTTTATAGATTAGCTAGTATTTATTTGAAAATAATATAACTGATTGATCTTACTCAGAAGAGAGAAAATGAGTCTTAATATAAATTATGCGATTAAATGTCTTGCCTATAAAAAGAGGGAATGAACGAATTCGAATGAATATATTTATATGAATTATATATATATATATATTGAACAGAAAGTAAATGGCTGAATATTTTTTATGAAAAAAAAGGGAAATTATTTCAGCCTTTTCATGTCTAACACTTTGGTTGCAACTGTCGACCACTGTCGCCAGTTTATGACAATTGCTTTACGGTATTGATGCATTGGTTTCGTTCCTGAGAAGTGGAGCTGGCGTCTCGATCAGAGTCCGGTCTTGGTCTGACGGTTAGGAACTAGTTAAATATGGTTATATTGACACACAGAAATCACAATTGCGTGATGCATCAAATCAACAAATCCACAAGGGCCGTGACGAGGATTCGAACCTGCGCCCGAGAGCATCCCAGACTCTGCCTTAATCGACTGAGCTACGACATGGTAAAAGGGGTTGAAAGCTCAGTCGATTAAGGCAACGTCTGGGATGCTCTCGGACGCAGGTTCGAATCCTCGTCACGGCCCTTGTGGATTTGGTTATATTTATATTTTACGTGCTGATGGGAGGTGGTTCTGCATGCAATCCCTCTACAAAACGAAGGACCCAGCTTCATGAAGAAGTCATTTCCCTGTTGAAGAGATGAGTTTTACGTGACTCTCAGCTGATGACATGCAAGTTCCTCTCGAAAATAGCTTCTAGTTCGTATGTCAAAGTGGCACGTGTTGAGATGATTTACACTTCAGACATGTAAGGACGTAAGCAAAGGTTTTTAAGAGAAGGTGGATTGGTTCTTATGTAGAACTCCAAATATTTTTGGGTCGCTCAAGTGATATAGGATGTTTAAAACATTTAATTTGCGTTAACTTGAAAGATAAAATTACTAGTTTTTACCTGCTGTGATGTTGCCTGCAATAGGGAGAGAGAGATTGCTGTATTGCTACTTAAGAAAATAACGATTACTGTTTTTCCAGTGTTACTTATGGCATAAGAATAATTATGTAACTTATGGATGGAGAGAAGCCTGCCCCATAAAATGTTTCTTTATGGAAGATAATCAAGCTCTTGCTTTGGCATTATTGCTATAGCTGCTTCGCGACAAAAAAATGCTGAAAGTATTTCGACTGTCTTTGTTGGTTGGGAGGAGTGTGTGGGGGGGGGGGGGGGGTGGTGATTAACAAGGCACCTGAGGCTGTAGTTCTGACTTGACTTGTTTAGTAATGTGTTTCCTGCTGTTGATCTCGTGTAGGCATCAAGATGAAATAGACTAGAATTATTTACCCATATTATTTTTGAAATTATATATTGATAACATATTCGTATATTCGTGTGTGTGTGTGTGTGTGTGTGTGTGTGTGTGTGTGTGTGTGTGTGTGGTGTGTGTGGTGTGTGTGTGTGTGTGTGTGTGTGTGTGTGTGTGTGTGTGTGTGTGTGTGTGTGTGTGTGTGTGTGTGTGTGTGTGTGTGTTTGTTTGTTTGTAGGGAGTAATGCGTGTGAAATGAGAAGAACAAAACGTGGTAGTGGAAATGCTGATGATGTTGGCGCTGTTATTGGCAGTGATGTTGGAGATGATGACGGTGGTGGTGTTATAGTTGATGAGGCGGCGGTGGTGGTGGTGGTGCTGGGGGTGATGGTGGTAATGGTGGTGCTAGGAGTGGTGGAGCTGGTGCTGGTGGTGGTGCTGGGGGTGATGGTGGTAATGGTGGTGCTAGGAGTGGTGGAGCTGGTGCTGGTGGTGGTGCTGGGGGTGATGGAGGTGGTGGTGGTGCTGGGGGTGATGGAGCTGGTGGTGGTGGTGGTGCTGGTGGTGATGGAGCTGGTGCTGGTGGTGGTGCTGTGGGTGATGGAGCTGGTGGTAGTGGTGCTGGTGGTGCTGGTGGTGATGGAGGTGGTGATGGAGCTGGTGCTGGTGGTGGTGGTGCTGGAGCTGGTGGTGGTGGTGGTGATGGAGCTGGTGGTAGTGGTGCTGGTGGTGATGGAGCTGGTGGTGGTGGTGCTGGTGGTGATGGAGCTGGTGGTGGTGGTGATGGTGGTGATGGAGCTGCTGCTGGTGCTGGTGGTGGTGATGGAGCTGGTGGTGGTGGTGATGGTGGTGATGGCGGCGATGGAGAGAGAGAGAGTCTGAGAAAGTGGAAAATGGCTGTACTTCTCGTGGGCCGCTCGCCGACAGGAAACGACCGTTTCTATATCTCTAAATTTCCCGACTCGACGTTACATTTGGGCCGAGATGCGGCTTTTTATACTCCTCTTGTGGCGTTACTTGGCTGTTTGTCTGTGTGGGTGTGCTTACCTGATGGTGTCTACTCCCAGGCAGGAATAGCTCTTGGACCCGCCTCCTCACCATTGAGTATCTGGAGGAACTTTACACATAATTGTGTATGATTTTGGTCAATGTCTTAAAAGAGTTGTGAATTGTATTTTTCTCCACCACGTCTTGCTTTCACACTTAATACACACCTCCTTATATTCCTTTGCACTTGGACTGGTTGATAGTGAGGATCTCGCTTCTTGCAGGTCGGCGTTCGATTCCCGACAGTTCAAGTGGTTAGGTGTCATTCACTCTTTCTCAGAACCTTGTCCTCATACCCCTTCTAAATACGATATATATATATATATATATATATATATATATATATATATATATATATATATATATATATATATATATATATATATATATATATATATACGAAAGTCGTAGTCTTTATTTGCTGTGTCTATACATTTTATATTTTATATGTTCAAATCTGACCTCGGCTAACGACTTTACTGGCCGGGGCTCGAACCTGCGAGCGGTCTAGGTGGATGAATGTTGATTACTATGTTAGAGTAGTTTACAGATTTTGTGATAGGAACGATATTGGGTGGCACCCCTGACTCCCTTACAGGTGCCCCTTGAAGGTTAAGTGCCAAGATGGGTGGCACTCCACACTATTTTACTGGACAAGATGATTCGAACTTGGGCCCGTGTCCAAAGTGAGTCACAATGACAGGGAAGATACGTCCTCGGTATGAATAGTGAAGCACTGATACGAGGTAGGTGGGGAGGCAGCTGAAGCTTGCTCCACCAACAGTTTTAAATGCAGATGTAATTAAGACAACTGAAGGGTTGGGGACACTGCATTTTGTGACGCTTGTCTCTACAAGCACAACTCGGTCACACACACACACACACACACACACACACACACACACACACACACACACACACACACACACACACACACACACACACAGAGTAAGGAGCCATTTAGAGTGCTTTACACTGCCTATGTGAAACCAGTTTTAAAGTATGCCATCACCTGAAGAAGTACATAAGGAAACTAGACGAGGTTCAGAAGTATGCGACGAGGCTCGTCACAGAATTACGAGGAATGGGATATGAAGAGCGACTGAAAGAACTGAACCTTACGACGCTAGAAAAAAGGAGAGAGAGGGGGGGATATCATAGAGACGTACAACATACTTAGGGGGATTGACAGAGTAGAAATAGATAAAATGTTCACAGAGAATACCAGTAGAATTAGATTGCATGGGTGGAAGCTTGAAACTCAGATCAGTCGTAGAGATATTAGAAGGTTTTAATTTAGCATCAGCGTAGTGGGAAAATGGAATGAACTAAAGGAGCAGGTTGTGGAAGCAAACACTATTCATCATCAAAAAGTATATATGATAGTAAAATAGTACAGAAGTCATTGCTTTAAACAACCGGCGGCTAGAAAGGCGGGGTCCAAGAGATAATGCTCGATCCATGAGGCAAATAGGTGAGTACACATACACACTGGAGGGAAGGGAAGTATCACGAGAAAGCGCCAAGCCATTACGACTATATGTCACTGGGAAGGGATCAGGATAAGGATTTGGGATGGGACGGAGGGAAGGAATGGTGCCCAACCACTAGTACGATCAGGGATTGAACGTCGACCTGCCCGACCAGCCAGCGACCTCAAGTCGGGCAGGGACAGTTTTCTGTCCCACGTGAGGGGGAATATAATGACGGTATAGAGAAGTTACTCGTAAGCATTGAAGGCGGTAAACAAGAAGAATGAACTGGGATCGTAGGTAGCGGAAGCCACCTCCAACCATAACGTTAAAAGCACGCGCGATGAAGCGCTGGAAGATCGAGAGGGAAAATCACACCAAGTTCCTGATAGCTAAAAGTGGGGACCAGGAGCTAGGTACAGTTGGGCAAGAACCGTTATGGAAGTATGTGTCACAGATTTACAGTGTAGCCACCTGGTGATGCGAGTTTGGGTGTAATTGGCTCTCAAAATTACCATTGATTGGAAGTAACGTCAGAGGCCAAAGGCACTCTGAGCAGGAAGTGACGTCGAATGATCAAAGGCACCCTTGAGAGGAAGTGAGGTCAGAGGTCGAGGGAAAGGGGTCAAGAATGACATAACTTGGACAGCGTCCCCCACCGAAGGTAATTATGCCAGAGATTTGTCAAGAAAGCTGGGAACTTGGAACATGAATTACTCAAAATTATCTAATGTTTTCTAACGGCGGGATGGAGATCATATTTATGCTTTGTGAGGAAGGCATCCTGGCTGGCCAAATTGCTATTGATTCCTATTGATTAAGGAAATCATTTCAGATAATTGGACCAATTTTTTTTTTCGTCCCCCTTCTAGACTTAATTGTTTGATAAATAAATTTCCTACTGCGTTTTTTTATTTTATATATATTTTTTTTTTATAATAATGAAGAGAGTTAGAGGCGAATATTAATGCGTAGGCGTCTGATGCATGGAGTGAAGGTGATATTCGAATGTGTCCTGTGACACAGGTAGTGAAGGTGATACTCGAGTGTCCTGTGACACAGGTAGTGAAGGTGATATTCGAACACATCTTGTGATACAGGTAGTGAAGGTGATACTCCTATATATATTAGCCAAACCAACCAACCAGCTCACCTAACCTAACCTAACCTAGACTAAGCTTAAGGTACACATATATCTTCAAGTTTCCCAAGCCCCCAGAGCACTGAGTTGAGGCAAGACTCCTCTTGATGTCATTAACCTCGTCTTGCTTGCCAGCCCTTGTAGTTCCTGCAGTGCAACCCATGCAGATCATAGTGGCCTGCTTCCATTCTGTTGCATATACACTTGTATTCAGTGTGAGTTGGGCCACTGCAACACGGAGGGATTCTGGACCTAGACACGTGCCTTTTGCCGACATGGGTATTACCAAAAGAAAATCCCCTACATGGGGGCATTCACCGCTTTGAGGCGGGCTTTCTCCTTAACAGATGTTACAGCACTATGGAAAAATCTATGGACATGTAATAAGTAAATTTTAAATAATGTTGTCAATGAATTTAAAGCATGGCATCAGTTATTTTTTCCACTATAGGGCTGTCCCAGCTGGAATGTTTGTGTTTTGTTTTTTTGGATCTATGTTGGGCACTGGGGCTGCAAGGGCATATCTTTGATTTGAACATGCAGTAAAAGCAGGATCGTGTATCCCTGCTGAATCACTCAGAGGTTCTGGTAGGATATCTCTAAGAAGGTCGCCCGATGCATGGGAGGAGGAAAGGAGGCCAGTGATATCTGGATTAGGTGAGACTAGTTTATATTTGAATACAGTGAGAATGAGGCCTAAGGTTACTCCTTGCTCCTGGATTTTCCTTAGTATTATTGTATAAATATAAAATCTATGGACATGTAAAAAATTAATTTTAAATAATGTAATCAATGAATTTAAAGCTTCCAAACCAGCTTGTCAGGAAATGGTCTTATTGTCTCATTTTGTGTTTGTATATTTTATTTTTTATTTATTTATATATATATATATATATATATATATATATATATATATATATATATATATATATATATATATATATATATATATATATATATATATATATATATATATATATATACAAGAAGGTACATTGGGATTGTGAGGATACATAGCATAGTAATTACATTCTTGTAAAGCCACTAGTACGCGCAGCGTTTCGGGCAGAAACGGTATAAGAAAGTCTAGGTTTATATCTGCACTTTGAGCTTCATTTGAAACAAATCCTGCTTATTGAATAACAGTAATTGTAAAGGATATTCTAATATATTTATATCTCAAGCAATATTGTTGACCAGATTTCAGCGGGAAAATTCAAATATCAAAACGCCAAATTTGACTAAAATTATCTCTTTAGTTTTATTGCAGGTTTGATAAATTTTTCATACAATGCACATTGTAATTTGCACAAAAAAGTACAAGTTTATTTTTGTTTATTTAAATTGTTGTGATTGATCAGAAAGAAAGATATAAATTCCATTCTTTTAATATTTGTTGAAGTCGATGTATTTTGAATATTGTTTTCCTTAATGTGTTTTCTTCTCTCAAATATTCATTGAAAGGAAATGGTAAAATCAATATATACATTTTCTTTCAAAAGTAAATGCTGTAAAGTACATCTAAACATCTCAGATCTATAGTTATTGTCTAAAGAAATATTATACTCACGTAATTGTCTTTATATGTATTAGAATGAGACAGCTGAAATAATATCTATAAAAAGCTAAAATTTGAACTATAGAAAGCTGAAATATAATATAGAAAAACTGAAATATAAAGTATAGAAGGCTGATATATAATGCATACATATAAATATTATTTAAGATTATTTGAATACATAATTATTATGCATAAAATTTAAATCATTCTTCAAGTGTCATTCAGAATCAGATTTTTTTAATATCCTTACAAATTTTTCTTTATGGCCTATTTATATTATTTTTGGCTTATGGGTAATTTATTGTATAGCAGAGCCTTGTATAAAAGTCAATACTAACATGAACAAACTATTATAAACAGCATCAGCTTCAATCACGAGCTCAACATCCTCCAGAGCCTTGTATAAAAGTCAATACTAACATGAACAAACTATTATAAACAGCATCAGCTTCAAACACGAGCTCAACATCCTCCACCATCAAGTGCAACATTCATCCCCCCCCCCTCCCCCCTTCACGTAAGAATAGTTAAATTACAACGCAACAGGTACAACATGGTTAGGCGGGGCATGGAGAGGTAGACCGCACTTCCTCTTAAGTCACTGATAGGTATGTACTTGTAGACAAGTACCTCTGCTACCACCCCAACCACCACCCCCACCATCATCACCACCAATATCAACAACAACACCACTAAAACTCCCATCCGGGATTGGCACACTGGCATTTATTTCCATTATTTTTTCTGTCTCTCTCATACATGAAAAAAATGCAATAGCTTTCAATTGAATAACTAAACCATTCACACCCCTTTCACTGTTCGATGAAGAGAAAGTTTTATCTCCCTAATGTCCTTTCGGCAGTCTGGTCTTCACGTGCTGGGGAGAGAGGCCTTGGGGTGAGTCAGAGAGAGAGAGAGAGAGAGAGAGAGAGAGAGAGAGAGAGAGAGAGAGAGAGAGAGAGAGAGAGAGAGAGAGAGAGAGAGAGAGAGAGAGAGAGAGAGAGGGGGGGGAGAATGCATTTGTGTGTGTTAAGTGTTATCATCTTCTAGAAATCTGTACATTGTAACATATTCTAACCTATTCTCAAAGATATATCACTACAGTTGTGATTTGATTGTGGATATTAGAAATGTACAGATAAGAATTTTTGCAATATTTAAAAATATAAAGTATGAGTATGTGTTAATTTACCTGTACATTTTTTGTATAAATTATGCTCTAATCGAAGATGTAAAGGCTTCATGTGGACACATTGTATATATAATGGAATTCTTAGTGTTATGGAATGGGAATGATATCACTTGCCAATGCACAATATTGCATTTCTTGAATTGTACATTTCAGTTTTTCCGAATGTTGTACCAGTTTACTACATTTGCCAAATCTTCGAGAATGTGACGTCTTAATGTTACAGTTTTTGTTAATGTTAACAATCAACTGTACAATTGTGAAAAGTAGGGTTTATACTGAAACTCTGGAATGAGTAAGGCGGTTGTAATTCTCTGTTCGTTAGCTGTAGGGCTAACGTAGCTGTCTAGCACGCTTTGATCTTTAAGCAAAAGTCCAAATAACGTTGTTGACCAGACCACACACTAGAAGGTGAAGGGACGACGACGTTTCGGTCCGTCCTGGACCATTCTCAAGTCGATTTGATAAATTTGACTTGAGAATGGTCCAGGACGGACCGAAACGTCGTCATCCCTTCACCTTCTAGTGTGTGGTCTGGTCAACATACTTTAGCCACGTTATTGTGACTCATCGCCTCCAAATGACGTTCTTGAAGTGTAATCTATTCTCAGTTCCAGTGAAACGTTCAGTCATGGTATGAAATTTTCAACCAGAGCTTTACCGATCTGGTACCTTTTCCAGCACTTAAGTTCATAGCCGTATTCCTGGAACAATCTGTTTTCCAGACCGAAGCATAAAGTAGCGTTTGGGGCTCTCTGTTCAAGGCAAAAGCCTTAGTGAAGCGTTTCTAGAGCAGTTTGTTTTAATTGGAGATCTAAACTATCATTGTAAATCATTTTCTTTCCGACTGACCCACAGCAGCGTTCTTGAACATCATGCTTGTGCCACAAGTGTAGTGAAATGTTCTGTAATATAGTTAAACGCGGTATAGTCCTAACGATAGGCCCTGGAACATATGTCGCAGACGGAACTCCCCCTCCCTAAAAAAAAAAAAAAAAAAAAAAAAAAAAAAAAAAAAAAAAAAAAACATTCTGGAATATATTAATCCAGCCGGAGAAACCAGTGTAGCATTCTAGAATTGTTTGCTCCTGGGGCTGCTACAGTTTTGAGGCCTGACTGTACCATTGTTTCACGGCACCTTTCGGAGTGAGGTGGAAGGGAAGGGATGGGAGGGGTGTAGGAGAGGAGGAAGGGAGCTTCTTTTTCGCCGGGTGAATTAGTGTCCTCAGCAGTGCGTTCCCTTCTCTCCGCCCCAACGATTTAATGGGTTTGCAAAACTATTATTTCTACCCCTCTAGTAACAGCCCCGCCTTTCGGTAGATTTTCTGTCTAGGTCTCAATCTGTTTCTTCTCCTCGCTTCCTCTCTCTCTCTCTCTCTCTCTCTCTCTCTCTCTCTCTCTCTCTCTCTCTCTCTCTCTCTCTCTCTCTCTCTCTCTCTCTCTCTCTCTCTCTCTCTCTCTCTCGCTTCCTCTCTCTCTCTCGCCTCCTCTCTCTCTCTCTCTCTCTCTCTCTCTCTCTCTCTCTCTCTCTCTCTCTCTCTCTCTCTCTCTCTCTCTCTCTCTCTCTCTCTCTCTCTCTCTCTCTCTCTCTTTTCCCTCGAACTCCAAAACATACAACCACCATTCAGACCTCAACCATAGAAGATAGAGGTCCATGACTTGGTCATCTGCTGCGGAAAGTAGAGATAATGTCAACACAACTACTCACACCACTATCTTCTGTGTCGATAAAGAATAGGATAACAAAGATAGAGAAAGCGCGAGCGAATATGGTGGAGAGAGAGAGAGAGAGAGAGAGAGAGAGAGAGAGAGAGAGAGAGAGAATCGTGAAGAGAAAGGGGGAGAGAGTAAAATAGAAGAGAGAGCCAGAGTATGATGGAGAGAAAGGGAGATTGAGAGAGTATGGTAGAGATAAAGGGAGAGGACAAGAGACAGGGTGAGAGTATGGCGGAGAGAAGAGTGGGAGGTCGGGAAACAATAAACATATAAATAGTGTCGACTTTTTTACATTTATCAAACTTTTAAATATTTTTAAAAATTTCATCATTTTTGTATTTCGTATTTATTAATTTATTACCAAAATTTGTTTACATAAATAAAACAGGGTGGCGTTGAAGGCAGCGTAATCCGGTCTTACTGGTCAGGTGATTTTTAATTACAGCATTGCTTAATTACCCCTGGCTAAATATAACTAGGTTGAGGCCGTGAATTTTGTATATATATATGGCACGCACGAATGCACACGCACGCATCCTCTCTCTCTCTCTCTCTCTCTCTCTCTCTCTCTCTCTCTCTCTCTCTCTCTCTCTCTCACACACACTCTCACTCTCTCACTCTCTCTCTCTCTCTCTCTCTCTCTCTCTCTCTCTCTCTCTCTCTCTCTCTCTCTCTCTCTCTCTCTCTCTCTCTCTCTCTCTCTCTCTCTCTCTCTCTCTCTCTCTCTCTCTCTCTCTCTCTCTCTCTCTCTCTCTCTCTCTCTCTCTCTCTCTCTCTCTCTCTCTCTCTCACTCTCTCACTCTCTCACTCTCTCACTCTCTCACTCTCTCTCTCTCTCTCTCTCTCTCTCTCTCTCTCTCTCTCTCTCTCTCTCTCTCTCTCACACTCTCACTCTCACTCTCACTCTCTCACTCTCTCTCTCTCTCTCTCTCTCTCTCTCTCTCTCTCTCTCTCTCTCTCTCTCTCTCTCTCTCTCTCTCTCTCTCTCTCCCTCTCTCTCTCTCTCTCCCTCTCTCTCTCTCTCTCTCTCTCTCTCTCTCTCTCTCTCTCTCTCTCTCTCTCTCTCTCTCTCTCTCTCTCTCTCTCTCTCTCTCTCTCTCTCACACACTCTCAGTCTCTCACTCTCTCTCTCTCTCTCTCTCTCTCTCTCTCTCTCTCTCTCTCTCTCTCTCTCTCTCTCTCTCTCTCTCTCTCACTCTCTCACTCTCTCTCTCTCTCTCACTCTCTCACTCTCTCTCTCTCTCTCTCACTCTCTCTCTCTCTCTCTCTCTCTCTCTCTCTCTCTCTCTCTCTCTCTCTCTCTCTCTCTCTCTCTCACTCTCTCTCTCTCTCTCTCTCTCTCTCTCTCTCTCTCTCTCTCTCTCTCTCTCACTCTCTCACTCTCTCTCTCTCTCTCTCTCTCTCTCTCTCTCTCTCTCTCTCTCTCTCTCTCTCTCTCTCTCTCTCTCTCTCTCTCTCTCTCTCTCTCTCACACTCTCACTCTCTCACTCTCTCTCTCTCTCTCTCTCTCTCTCTCTCTCTCTCTCTCTCTCTCTCTCTCTCTCTCTCTCTCTCTCTCTCTCTCTCTCTCTCTCTCCCTCTCTCTCTCTTTCTCTTTCTCTCTGTCTTTCTCTCTCTCACTTTAAACTAAGACTAGGGTTCATTAGGACTGTCTATTGACATACCTAGTGAAACTACAAGCAAGAGCTGTTTTCCCACCTCAGCTCATCTGAAGCCTGCTCCTAGAGATTCATTTATTTCACGAGAATGTACTTTGAAACTAATTAAGTAACATATAACGAACCATCGTATAAGGAACCTGGTGAAACTGCAAGCAAGCGCTGTAATCCTTCCTCAGCTCCGTTGAAACCTGCTTCCAGAGACCCATTTATTTTTATTATATACATCATAAGGAATAAACTTTATCGCTTAAGTAATAATTATATAAGGAACATGATGACCCTGTAGCCAACTGTGTGCCAGAGCCTTCATGTAATCAGTTGAACTTATCTCCCTGTATCAACCTGCTGAGCAAACAAGTTCCAGATGGGAGTCAGTCTAAGAATCAGTTATTGCTGATGGAATAATGTTCTCGAGATTGGCAGTTCCAACGTAAGACTGTTGAAGGTTGAGAGTTTAGTATTAAGGGTGACAACTACTGGTTGTCCACGAAGTTGGACCAGGTACGGAACTTTGAGAATGTTTGCCATGTAAATACTGTAACAGCAAGTCTACCAACGTCATGACGGTAGTGAACCGTCGTGACGTTGACGGTGGTGGACCAACGTGAGTATCAGAGTCTGCAGCGCGACCGTTGCAGGCTCTGATGTTCAGACCATTCCCTACCAGACTTGGTCAAGACTTGATGGAGAGATAAGTCTTCTTGCAACCGTCTGATGAATGATGGAGGGCTCTCATAATATACTTTGAAGTAAAGACACTACGCTCTCCGTGTACAACTGGCTCTAGGGCATATTTTATAATTATCTATCCTCAAAGACGTCGTGCAACGGAATTGTCTTGCATCGTAATTACTAAACACATTTCTCCGTCCTGGAGCGCAACAGTGTGGCTACCGACGGAGAGCTGATGAACTTATCGGGAGGTGGAAGGTCGGCCATGTTGTCTCTTGGTTAGTTCCAAACACTGGGTGGAAGGTCGGCCATGTTGTCTCTTGGTTAGTTCCAAACACTGGTTGGAAGGTCGGCCATGTTGTCTCTTGGTTAGTTCCAAACACTGGTTGGAAGGTCGGCCATGTTGTCTCTTGGTTAGTTCCAAACACTGGGTGGAAGGTCGGCCATGTTGTCTCTTGGTTAGTTCCAAACATTGGGTTGAAGGTCGGCCATGTTGTCTCTTGGTTAGTTCCAAACACTGGGTTGAAGGTCGGCCATGTTGTCTCTTGGTTAGTTCCAAACACTGGTTGGAAGGTCGGCCATGTTGTCTCTTGGTTAGTTCCAAACACTGGGTGGAAGGTCGGCCATGTTGTCTCTTGGTTAGTTCCAAACATTGGGTGGAAGGTCGGCCATGTTGTCTCTTGGTTAGTTCCAAACATTGGGTTGAAGGTCGGCCATGTTGTCTCTTGGTTAGTTCCAAACACTGGGTTGAAGGTCAGCCATGTTGTCTCTTGGTTAGTTCCAAACACTGGTTGGAAGGTCGGCCATGTTGTCTCTTGGTTAGTTCCAAACATTGGGTGGAAGGTCGGCTATGTTGTCTCTTGGTTAGTTCCAAACACTGGGTGGAAGGTCGGCCATGTTGTCTCTTGGTTAGTTCCAAACACTGGGTGGAAGGTCGGCCATGTTGTCTCTTGGTTAGTTCCAAACATTGGGTGGAAGGTCGGCTATGTTGTCTCTTGGTTAGTTCCAAACACTGGGTGGAAGGTCGGCCATGTTGTCTCTTGGTTAGTTCCAAACACTGGGTGGAAGGTCGGCCATGTTGTCTCTTGGTTAGTTCCAAACACTGGGTGGAAGGTCGGCCATGTTGTCTCTTGGTTAGTTCCAAACACTGGGTGGAAGGTCGGCCATGTTGTCTCTTGGTTAGTTCCAAACACTGGGTGGAAGGTCGGCCATGTTGTCTCTTGGTTAGTTCCAAACACTGGGTGGAAGGTCGGCCATGTTGTCTCTTGGTTAGTTCCAAACACTGGGTTGAAGGTCGGCCATGTTGTCTCTTGGTTAGTTCCAAACACTGGGTTGAAGGTCGGCCATGTTGTCTCTTGGTTAGTTCCAAACACTGGGTTGAAGGTCGGCCATGTTGTCTCTTGGTTAGTTCCAAACACTGGTTGGAAGGTCGGCCATGTTGTCTCTTGGTTAGTTCCAAACACTGGGTGGAAGGTCGGCCATGTTGTCTCTTGGTTAGTTCCAAACACTGGGTTGAAGGTCGGCCATGTTGTCTCTTGGTTAGTTCCAAACACTGGTTGGAAGGTCGGCCATGTTGTCTCTTGGTTAGTTCCAAACACTGGGTGGAAGGTCGGCCATGTTGTCTCTTGGTTAGTTCCAAACACTGGGTTGAAGGTCGGCCATGTTGTCTCTTGGTTAGTTCCAAACACTGGGTTGAAGGTCGGCCATGTTGTCTCTTGGTTAGTTCCAAACACTGGTTGGAAGGTCGGCCATGTTGTCTCTTGGTTAGTTCCAAACACTGGGTGGAAGGTCGGCCATGTTGTCTCTTGGTTAGTTCCAAACACTGGGTTGAAGGTCGGCCATGTTGTCTCTTGGTTAGTTCCAAACACTGGGTGGAAGGTCGGCCATGTTGTCTCTTGGTTAGTTCCAAACATTGGGTGGAAGGTCGGCCATGTTGTCTCTTGGTTAGTTCCAAACATTGGGTGGAAGGTCGGCCATGTTAGGTCTCTAACACATCCTGAGGTTAAGCTTGTCCAAGCTGTGGCCTTCACACACTTCAACTTTTACATACAGTTTAACTAAATCTATATTTTCTCAAATATAAATCAATATATTAGGGATAGCACCTCTGGTGCAAGTGTAGGGACCCATAGCCTCGGAGAAGAAAATACAAAGTACTCAGGGAAGACCTTGTGCATCCTCACTGGACACTTTGATATTTTCTTCTCCTACCACCCCTATTCTTTTAATGTGTGTGTATATCTAACATTATATATATTATATTCTGAGGCCTAAGTAAGCATGAGAAAGGTTAGGGTTTGTGTTTTAGTTTAGTTGGGAAATATATGTATCTGGAAGTACTTGTTCTCAGGCTTCGTTAGTCAGTTATTACCATCCCCCTATGGCGCGTTCATCAGTATTAAGCTGCGGTGCATCTAAAATTGGTATGTTATTAAATATAAATGAATATTATTATATAATTTTGCGCATAGTTAGACCTAGGTTTGATTAGGTGTTCAGATTCTGTTGGCAAATACTCGTTACCCAGGCGCCACTCTTACTGTCTATGAATGAAAAATAGTTGATCCGTGACTCATAATTGAATGTGTTGGAACTTGAGAAAATACCGATTTTGCATACGTATCTGAAACTGATGATTGCATGTAATATTCTACTTGGCTATGTTTTCTAAAGCACTTACGCAATCGTTTACGAAACATGTGCATCTTTTCTCAATCATGAGAGCTTTGTTTACATTTATTAAACAGCTTATGAGCCCCTAAGCACCACGAGGCTGCTTATAACAATAATAATAACCTTAGATTGTGAAGTTTCGAAGATCATAAACATACATAAGCATAAATAATGCGAGGAAAGTCGCTATGATTAAGAAAAGATGCACAGGTTTCTTAAGTGGTCGCGTAAATGCTTGATGAATCCCGGCCCTCAGGTCCTTCTTGCCAAAAGAACCACAACTCCAGGCTGAGTGTTTTCCATTGTTTCGATTTCATATATATGTATATATATACATATATGTATACATATATGTCTTCTCATCGCATATCCAGCTTCATCTCTCGAGTTTTCAATGCAAGATTAACAGTTATTCTTGTTTTCTGTGTGGCATTTGATACCAATTAAAAACCTTGTTGAAACTTCCCTTTTAGTTTGGCAGCTGATTCTATGTAATTCCGGAAAATATTTACACTGGTGAATATAAGTCCTTAAAATCTGATGAAAAGATACAATTTACATATAATTACATGCATTTAATAATTAACATCCAAGTGAGATAATCTCGACGAACGGTAATGATCGCTGTGATAATTATGCCTCAGTTATGTTAATTTACATATATAATGAGAATTTTATATTATACCTCACTTGTCATCCAGGTGTACATCGGCGCTTGCTTTGGCCAGGGGGGAATTTTGGCTTTGTGTTGTAGGGGGAGTGGTAGTGTTTCAGGGCTGGGGTTGTGGTCCTTAGTGTTGTAGGGGGAGTGTGGTAGTGTTTCAGGGCTGGGGTTGTGGTCCTTAGTGTTGGAGGGGGAGTGTGGTAGTGTTTCAGGGCTGTGGTTGTGGTCCTTAGTGTTGGAGGGGGAGTGTGGTAGTGTTACAGGGCTGTGGTTGTGGTCCTTAGTGTTGGAGGGGGAGTGTGGTAGTGTTACAGGGCTGTGGTTGTGGTCCTAAGTGTTGGAGGGGGAGTGTGGTAGTGTTTCAGGGCTGTGGTTGTGGTCCTTAGTGTTGGAGGGGGAGTGTGGTAGTGTTACAGGGCTGTGGTTGTGGTCCTAAGTGTTGGAGGGGGAGTGTGGTAGTGTTTCAGGGCTGTGGTTGTGGTCCTAAGTGTTGGAGGGGAAGTGTGGTAGTGTTTCAGGGCTGTGGTTGTGGTCCTAAGTGTTGGAGGGGAAGTGTGGTAGTGTTTCAGGGTTGTGGTTGTGGTCCTAAGTGTTGGAGGGGAAGTGTGGTGGTGTTTCAGGGCTGTGGTTGTGGTCCTAAGTGTTGGAGGGGAAGTGTGGTAGTGTTTCAGGGTTGTGGTTGTGGTCCTAAGTGTTGGAGGGGAAGTGTGGTAGTGTTTCAGGGCTGTGGTTGTGGTCCTTAGTGTTGGAGGGGAAGTGTGGTAGTGTTTCAGGGCTGTGGCTTATTGGGTATGTTTTTTTATATTTTCTTTTTATTATCTTCGTTTTTTCCTTTTCTAATTCGTTTTCTTTTACTGCTTAGTTTTTTTTTTAAAGATAGCACTTATAGTAATTATTTGGTGGTAATTTCCAAAATGTGATGGTAGACCACCTAAATGTTAACTTTTGTACTTTATTAAAAGTACTTATTAGTTTGGTCCGGAAAAATAAATCTAAAAAACCAACTACAACATTCCTATACCTAGTATAGTATATATGTTATATATATTAGGCCTGCTCTTGATGATGGCTTGAGGTGTTCAACGCGACTGTTCTGTGTCTTATTTGTTATTGTTCTTCAATGTTCTTAATAGATACATCCTTGCTCTTAATGATGGCTTGTGGTGCTCAACGCGGCTCTGTTCTGCAACTAATTATTGTGTCATAATTGTTCAATACCCTTAACAGTTCTCCTTACGCAATGTGTTCTTATGTGGATAACTGCACTTTGCACTCTTCCTCTCAAGTTCAAGTATGTTTATTGAGACAAGAAAAAAATACATCTCAAAGGGATAGAGTAGCTCAGGCTACCCCCCGTCTACTTCAAGTCCTTCAAGGGGCGCACAAATTCAGTGAGTACAAATACACAAATCACAATACAAGAATCCCATTTAACATTGCAGGTTAATATAGTAAGCACCGCATATAAGTGTTGAACTCTTGGGGCAAAATTCTTGTAGCTTTTAAGTATCCTGTCTATCATACCATTATCACACATTCAAACAATTTGATGTGGTACACTACTTATTTCCTTATTTCTATAGTTATCAATTAGTTGACACTCTAATACATAATGTTCTAAGGTGTGGGCGTGCGGCATACTACATAATTTACACTCCTTATCTTTTTCACTGACATCAACACCGTATTGCCAGATATATTTGTATCCTAATCTTAATCTCATGTAAATTGAATCCTTCCAAGTAGACTTTCCTCTACTATAGGTGAAGGACGAATTTGTATTTATGTATTATTACCTCTTACCTCAGTGTAAGACTTTCCAGTATAGTCCTCCCTGAACCTCACATGTGCCTGGGCCCAGCATCACGAAGCAGTTACGCAAGTATTTACGAACGTGTACATCTTTCCTCAATTTTTGACGGCTTTGATTACATTTAACATTTTATAAGCCTAAAAAGTCCCAATCATCTGTTGCTATAAACAGCCTCCTGGGGCTTCGGAGCTCATTAACTGTTTAATAATTGTAAACAAAGCCGCCAAAGATTGAGAAAAGATGTACAGGTTTGTAAGTGCTTGCGTAACTGCTTCGTGAATCTGGCCCCATGACCAGGATTCATAAAGTTCAGTTGTCCACCTACGAAACATATTCATCTTTCTGCAATCATGACAGCTTAGTTTACATTTCTTATGTAAACGTTCAGTATATGAAGTTCGAAGCGTATCTAGATTATGTGTAACAATAATAACCTTGGTTTGCTAAGTTTCGAAGCTCGTAAACGGCTTCATAAATGGAAACTTAAGCTGCTTTATTGATGAAAGATGTTAAGGTTTCGAAAGGGTATACAGTACATATATATATATATATATATATATATATATATATATATATATATATATATATATATATATATATATATATATATATATATATATATATGTATATATATAATATATCAGTGGGACACTCTTGTCAATTCTCATCCTCGACCGACTTTTCCAAATGACTGCAAACAGTCCAAATGGGATAGCCCCATAGTGGAGAACATCGCCACATCATTGCTGGAGGCAGCTTCCAGGAAGGACAAAGCGCGTCTTCTAGCTGTGCAAGCTCCCCATGCCGGGGACTTCCTGTTGGCAGTCCCTAATTCCGCCTTGGGCACCCGCCTGGACCATCGGACCCTAAGTATTGGTGTTGCTCTGCGCCTTGCCGCCCCTATCTCCACCGAGCACCGGTGTATTTGCGGCCATGCACGGGCAGACCAATACGGCAGCCATGGTCTCATCTGTCGTAAGACACAGGGAAAGATTGCCAGACATGAAGCAGTCAATGACATCATCAAGAGAAGTTTGGCTTCAGCTGGGTGCCCAGCACAAAGGGAACCTCAGTTGTGCAGGCCTGACAACAGCCAAAAACGCCCAGATGGAGTCACCCTGCAGCCGTGGAGGGAAGGTAAACAGGTCGTCTGGGACTACACGTGTGCATCCACATTGGCTGATACCTATCTACCTTACAGCGCAGCTGAGGGAGGCGGGGCGGCCACCTTCAGGGAGACCCAGAAAACTAACAAGTACAGGGACCTAGAACGTTGTTACAGGTTCGTGCCAATAGGCTCTGAGACTCTGGGCGCCTGGGGTAAATGTGCACTTAAGTTCCTGAAGGAGCTGGGCGAGGAACTCATTGGGAAGACTAGAGACCCAAGAGCGGCCAGTTTTATGTTCCAGCGCCTCAGTGTCGCTGTTCAGAGGGGAAATGCGTGTTGTATCTTGGGTACGCACCCGACCCCCGGGGAACTGGACAAGGTCTTCGAACACTGATTGGTATATTGTTATATTGTTATATAAGTGTGTGTTTTCTGTAAACTGTAACATTGCAATAAAATCAAATAAAAAAAAAAAATAAAATAATAGGGGTGGTAGGAGAGGAAAAGATTAAAGTATTCAGTGAGAATCCACAAGGTCTTCTCTGAACACTATTTATTTTCTTCTTCGAGGATGTGGGTCCCTTTAATTAAACCAGTGGTGGTACCCCTATATATATATATATATATATATATATATATATATATATATATATATATATATATATATATATATATATATATATATATACATATATATATACATATATATATATATACATATATATATATACATACACATATACTTAAATAGTTAACTCTTTAAGTTAGTGTATAATATTGAAAACTTTAAATTTCATGCAGTAATTATCATTGTTTATCTTGGTAATTACTGCATGAATAATCAGTACACATAATGATTTTGCATGAATAACAAATTTATGCTTCTCTAGTGGTGTTAGTTGTGGTAGTGACGGTTACCTTGCGATGATTTCGGGGCTCAACGTCCCCGCGGCCCGGTCCTCGACCAGGCCTCTTGGTTGTTGGACTGGTCAACCAGGCTGTTGGACGCACCTGCTCGCAGCCTGACGTATTAACCACAGCCTGGTTCATCAGGTATCCTTTGGAGGTGTTTATCGAGTTCTCTCTTGAACACTGTGAGGGGTCGGCCAGTTATGCCCCTTATGTGTAGTGGAAGCGTGTTGAACAGTCTCGGGCCTCTGATGTTGATAGTTCTCTCTTGAACACTGTGAGGGGTCGGCCAGTTATGCCCCTTATGTGTAGTGGAAGCGTGTTGAACAGTCTCGGGCCTCTGATGTTGATAGTTCTCTCTTGAACACTGTGAGGGGTCGGCCAGTTATGCCCCTTATGTGTAGTGGAAGCGTGTTGAACAGTCTCGGGCCTCTGATGTTGATAGTTCTCTCTTGAACACTGTGAGGGGTCGGCCAGTTATGCCCCTTATGTGTAGTCTGATGTTGAGTTCTCTCTCAGAGTACCTGTTGCACCTCTGCTTTTCAACAGGGGAATTCTGTCCATTCTGTCATGCCTTCTGGTCTCGTGTGGTGTTATTTCTGTGTGCAGGTTTGGGACCAGCCCCTTTTAATATTTTCCACGTATAAATTATTATGCATCTCTCCCGCCTGCGCTCAAGAGAATACAGATTTAGTCTCTTTAGTCGGTCCCAATAGTTTAGATGTTTTACTGAGTGGATTCTAGCAGTAAAGGATCTCTGCACGCTCTCCAGGTTAGCAATTTCTCCAGCTTTGAAAGGGGCTGTCATTATGCAGCAGTACTCCACTCTAGAGAGCATTAGCGTCTTGAAAAGTATCATCATCGGTATAGCATCTCTAGTGTGAAAGGTTCTTGTTATCCAACCTGTCATTTTTCTTGCAGTTGTGATGGCTACTTTATTGTGTTCTTTAAAGATAAGGTCTTCTGACATGAGTACACCCAAATCCTTTACATTGCTTTTTCGTTCTATGGTATGATTTGATTGCGTTTTGTACGTGGTTTCCGTTTTTATGTATTTTTTATTTTTTTCCATAGCGCATGAGCTGGAACTTATCTTCATTAAATACTATATTATTTTCTGTAGCCCATAGAAAGACCTGATTTACATCTGATTGGAGGTTTGCCATGTCCTCTATGTTATCTACTCTCATGAAGATCCTAGTGTCATCTGCAAAGGATGATACAGTGCTATAGGTTGTGTCCTTGTCTATGTCCGATATGAGGATGAGAAAAAGTACTGGGGCAAGCACAGTACCCTGGGGGACTGAGCTCTTCACGGTTCATGGACCAGATTTATTTTGTTGACGCATTGGTTTCTGTTAATCAGGAAATTATAGATCCATCTGCCTATTTTTCCGGTAATACCTTTTGAACGCATTTTATGTGCAATAACACCATGGTCACATTTGTCGAAGGCTTTTACGAAATTTGTGTAAATTACATCAGCGTTTTGTTTGTCTTCCATAGCATCTAATGCCATGTCATAGTGGTCCAGCAACTGTGACAGGCAAGAGCGCCCTGTTCTGAAACCATGTTGTCCAGGGTTATGGAGATGCAGTGATTCATGTGTTTTGTGATCTTTAAGTGTACATTGTGGTTGGGTACGCTTATGGTGTAGTTGTGGTGGGATAGTCGTGTCAGAGTCGTTGTAGTGGTGGTACTCATGGTAGGGGGCAGCGGTGATAGTCGTGGTAGTGGCGGTGATGGTAGTGGTTAGTTTTGGTAGTGGCGATTTGATAGTCGTAGTGGTGGTAGTGTATTGGTGGTGATGGCAGAAGTGGTGGTGGTGGTAGAAGTAGTGGTGGTGGTAGTAGAGGTGGTGGTAGTGGTGGTAGTAGTAATTGTAGTAGTAGTTTTAGTGATGATGGAGGTGGTAGTAGTGGTGGTGATAGGGGCGGAAGTGATGGTAGTAGAGGTGGTGTTGGTAATAGTGGGTGGTGGTGGTGGTGATGGTAGTAGTGGTGGTGGTGGTGGTAGAGGTGGTGGTAGTGGTTGTAGTAGTGGTGGTGGTAGTAATGGCGTACCATCACCCGACAGGTGAGAGGCAGAGTGCAGGGAGGTGAAGGGTTGTGCAATTACTAGAGGGCTGAGGCGGTGACGATATGGTGGGTTATCTGCTCTTGTGGCCCCTCACCCCCATGTTGTGGCCCTCACCCCCATGTTGTGGCCCCTCACCCTCATGTTGTGGCCCTCACCCCCATGTTGTGGCCCCTCACCCTCATGTTGTGGCCCCTCACCCCCATGTTGTGGCCCCTCACCCCCATGTTGTGGCCCCTCACCCCCATGTTGTGACCCCCTCACCACCATGTTGTGGCCCTCACCCCCATGTTGTGACCCCCTCACCACCATGTGGTTGCTTTCGCCATGTTGTCAGCACCTCAACATGTGAACACCCCAGGATGTTATGAACGTTTCAGGATGTTTTGAACGCCCGAGGATGTGTTGAGAGCCCCTCAAGGTGTGGGGGGAATATTGTAAATACCTACAAAAGTATTACCAGATTACCACAAGGTTACCTCGAGATGTTTCCGAGGATCAACGTTCCCCGCGGCCCGGTCTCTGACCAAGCCTCCGGGTTTGTGGTCTGGTCAACCAGGCTGTTGGACTCCGCTGCTCACAGTCTGACAGTTGAGTTACAGCCTGGATCGGGATTTTGCGAATAACTGGTAGGGGGGGGGGGGGGAGGGGTAATATTGTTAATACTCTGAATCATGAGTAGTTTTGACGAAGGGAAATGGGGGAGGGGGAGTGATTGTTAAGAGGATATTGGTAATGTTTTATGAGTAGTGTGGGACATAGTTAGTACTCAGGCGATGTGAGTACCTTGCGACAGTGTGAGCACACAGGGGGGGGATGCTGTGAGCACCTGGGGACATTGTGAGTACACAGGAATGTTGTATCTTTGGAAATTGTGAGCACTTAGGAGATGTTGTGATTAACTTTGAGCATTGTGAGCACTCAGGGGATTTTGTGAGTACCTTGGGGTCTCTATAGGTCGAGGAGAGAGTTCCCGGGAGTCTCTCCACCGTGGGTCGAGTAAAGCCCACTGGGAGTCTTCCCCCCCCCCCCCGTGGGTCGAGCAAAGAGTCCGCTGGAAGTCTCTCTTTTGTGGGTCGAGTAGAACTTCCTGGGAGTCTCTCCACCGTGGGTCTAATAGAGAGCCTCCTAGGAGTCTCCGTGTGGGTCGGGGAGAGCGCCTCATGAGAGTTTTCCGCGTCGGTCAAGTAGAGAGTCTCCTTTTGGATCGAGGAGAGAGCATCCTGCCAGTCTCACCCGTGGATCGAGTAGAGTCTGCTTGGAGTCTCCTCGCGTGGGTCAAGCAAAGTGCCTCCTGTAAGTCTCTAACCCCGTGGGTAGAGCAGGCAGCCTCCTGTGAGTCTCTAGCCCCGTGGGTCGAGCAGGCAGCCCCCTGTGAGTCTCTAGCCCCGTGGGTCGACCAGGGAGCCTCCTGTAAGTCTCTAGCCCCGTGGGTCGAGCAGGGAGCCTCCTGTAAGTCTCTAGCCCCGTGGGTCGACCAGGGATGCCTCCTGTGAGTCTCTAGCCCCGTGGGTCGAGCAGGGAGCCTCCTGTGAGTCTCTAGCCCCGTGGGTCGAGCAGGGAGCCTCCTGTAAGTCTCTAGCCCCATGGGTCGAGCAGGGAGCTTCCTGTAAGTCTCTAGCCCCGTGGGTCGACCAGGGAGCTTCCTGTGAGTCTCTAGCCCCGTGGGTCGACCAGGGAGCCTCCTGTGAGTCTCTAGCCCCGTGGGTCGACCAGGGAGCCTCCTGTGAGTCTTTAGCCCCGTGGGTCGAGCAGGGAGCCTCCTGTGAGTCTATACACTGCACAACAATTTCCTTCTCCTGAATATGCAAAAACCGGTGATTTACAAGCGAAGGGCGGTAGACGTCGGCGTAATATTTTGACTTTATATATTATTTATGTAAAACTGATGGGCAACACGAGTGCTTACAGCTGTTTAATATGTTCCTCTTAGTGTTTCCTACACTTATGCAAAGTTGGGCGTGACCTTCTTGTTGCAAACGAACGCAGGTCAAGAGTCGTTAATTGGCTTCCCTCGCTCGTCCGCAGCGGTTCAGGGTGGTTAGCAATAATGAAGTACAGCGAGGCGGGCGTAAGTCATTCTGATCACGGTAGAGTGAAGTGTTATGCCGTTTTATATTCTTAATTGGCTTGACTGGCTTGACCGCAGGTATTCAGTGTGGTTAGATATAATAGAGTGGCGCCAGGGGTGCTTTGAAGCAACCTTGCTCATGCCAGGATATAAAGTGATGCAATAATCTTGTGTGTTAATTGTTTTATTAAAGTGGTTTATGGTACGCTGCATCTCCTCTATCTTGCTTGCTGCAGTAAACTTGTCTCCAAACTTAACAAGGCGTTCGTAATTGGTAGATAGTAAATAAGATTCATATAATTGGCATTTATTTTTATTATTGATCATTTATTATTAGAGAAATGCTCTAGCGACGACTACGGCGAGAATTTTCTGAATTATGTTAATATGAAGCTTACGATTTTTTCGTTCTTGTGTTTATTTTTAGACATTCTGTATTTTAGGACATTTTGGAATTTGTCCTATATAGTATGGCACTCTTTTATGATGAGCTGTTTTTAACTAACAGTTTCCAATAGTGTTCTCATAGCTGAACATTGCATTTAACTGCAACAATTTCATGGTCTTAACAATGTTTTCAAAACCAGAAGAATATAGTAAATTATGTAGATATTAGGTTGAAATTTCTCATTATTTTTTGAGTGTTTAAAAAATCTCCCAGTTATTAACGTGGTGACAAAGCTTGAAAGCAGCATTATAAACAAATTCTAACTGAGATACTATAATATGATAATTATTATATTGATTACCGAGACACACACACACACAGGCAATGGCAATGACGTGATGTATACCTGAGCAGGACGAGGATCGAACCAGTGTCGTTGGAAGCCCCTGTCGGGCGCATTAACCCATGGGCTTACGGAGATCAGTTTGGTAAAGTGTTGTGATGTGGTGAGTGCCAATGTTATAGTGGCAGGTACCGTAACTTGGTGGAATGTTATGGTGGATAACATAAGGGAATGCTATGGTGAGAGGTACCATCACATGAGGGAATTTGTTAATTTTTTTTCTTCCACAAACGTGGCCACACATTTACAATCCTAACCAGCATATTTACATCCACGTGAGGAATGCTATGGTGAGAGGTACCATCACATGAGGCAATGTTATGACGACAGGTACTGTAGCATGAGAGAATGCTATGGTGACAGGGTACCATAACATGAGGGAACGCCATGGTGACATATCACCGTTGCATCTGTGGTAAAATATCACAAATCAGAGTGGGAGAAGAGTGGCAAGTGGAGTGCTCCTGGGGTAAGTTGAAACAGAGGAAGCCAATACTGGGTAAGTATTACCCAGTATCTTACCCAGAGAGTGGGTAAGATCTCTCGAGTGAACCACTGAATCAGTAAACAAATTAAATGAACACAGTGATACGGAAAATTCATTGATACAGTGAATGAAACAACAATTATGTTTATTGACAGTGGAAAAAGGCATAATTCAGGTGATATGTATATATTGATACGAACAATGAATATAGTGATGCAATAATGTTGCGTTAATCGTTTTACTGAAGTGTCTTATGGCAATCTTCAACTGCTCCGTCTTGCTACGGTGTAGATTCGAACTTAATTAGGCGTTTGTAAGTGCAAACAGTTATCAATATTTTTGCATTTTTGCATGTCAACACCGAACTGACAACACCTTTGTCAACACTCAGTCAGGTGTTGACAAGGGCCCAGATCGGCCGAAACATTCATCTCTCTTTCCCATTTCTCTGTGGGATTTTCCCTTACAAATGATCAGTGTTTAGTGATCGTCAATTGCATATATATATATATATATATATATATATATATATATATATATATATATATATATATATATATATATATATATATATATATATATATATATTGGTGTATACTGGCAGCAGGTTTTCTTTCAAACATGTTTCATTGAATATGACCGCATATTCTGAATTTATCATTTTCTGGTTTAGGGCTTCTATCCCTCTAACTATTTTCTTAGCATCAGGGCTTAATTGAAATAGGAGTTCTCCAAAACTCATTTTCGTACTTTTAAGGTGAAGAAAAGAAGTGATTTACTATAGAGTGTATTACACTTATTTGTATAATTTGCACGACGTTTCGAACCTCCATGGTTCATTCTCAAGTGAACAGATCTTACAATACTAGTTGATTTTATACCCGCATTAGGTCAGGTGATAATACAATGAAGGTGAAAACATGGGGGGATACATAAGGGATAAATGTGAGGTGAAACATAGAGGCTGCAGAAGGCTTATTGGCCCATACGAGGCATCTCCTATCTAAACACAAAGATTAATCCAGTGTAATTGGCCTGCTATGTTGGACATTGTCTTCTGTGTTGGCATCGATATGTTCTTGTCTTGTCTTGAAGGCCAATAAGCCTTCTGCAGCCTCTATGTTTCACCTCACATTTATCCCTTATGTATCCCCCCATGTTTTCACCTTCATTGTATTATCACCTGACCTAATGCGGGTATAAAATCAACTAGTATTGTAAGATCTGTTCACTTGAGAATGAACCATGGAGGTTCGAAACGTCGTGCAAATTATACAAATAAGTGTAATACACTCTATAGTAAATCACTTCTTTTCTTCACCTTAAAAGTACGAAAATGAGTTTTGGAGAACTCCTATTTCAATTAAGCCCTGATGCTAAGAAAATAGTTAGAGGGATAGAAGCCCTAAACCAGAAAATAATAAATACAGAATATGCGGTCATATTCAATGAAACATATATATATATATATATATATATATATATATATATATATATATATATATATATATATATATATATACCCTATATATTAATATTTGTGTATGTATGTTCTTTAAACAGATTTTTATGTATTTATATTTGTTGAACGATTGTGATGTGTGTCAGCATAAAAACATGTCGTCATAAAAGAGTGTTTGTGAATTTTATGTCAATATATGAACAAGTTTACTTGCTCTACGCGTCAATATATGAACAAGTTGTCTTGAACGAATGTTTGTGATATCTATGTACATACTTGAACACGTTCTGTAACGTGTTCAAACATTGAACGTGTTGTCTGGAGCGATTGTTTCTGATCTCTGTGACAGCATTCGAACAAGTTTTTTTTTTATATCTCAATTAGAGTAGTATATAAGCCAGTGATATAGTTTATGAATGTAATGGCACAGTGAAAAAATATATAGATACAATGAATTATTACAATTATATTGGGAGTTAATTCAGAGATATAGTAGATGCATTCGGTGATGTAGCTAATGAAAACAATACTATGGAAGATGAATGTTGCTGTACATTACATGAATTCGGCTTTATGGTGAATTAATAAATTATATTTTAAAGGTGTGCAGATATATTGTATTAATTGATATAGTAAGTAGAGATATAATGAATGAATAGTGATATAGTGAATGAACACTGAACCAATTCATTAAGGACGATTAAATAACATTTCAGTCCTTCCTGGGCTATTATCATGATGAACTTCTTCGATTGTATTTGTATAAATACAACATAGATGAATGAATGAAAGTTGTCACTATGATACAACAACCCATTCTCCTGTTTAGATATTAGTAATGTAACCATGGGCACCATAGTACAAAGATTGCCGTTTTAAGCCATTAGATATTTGAACTTTGTACTGTTCACTTTATAGAGTCTGAAAAATGAAGCTAAAAACTAACTTAAATATTCCTAGGCCTAGTATAACACACATATGTATTATATTAGGCCTCAAATATCGTGTATTAGGCCTAGGAAGATTAGGTTAGGTTAGTCTAGTTTGTCTTTGCAACATTAGTAGAAAATAGTTTTCCGGTTTGTCCAACTCAGTAGTGCCGATTTCTACTTTCTAATTTCGTTGTACGTCGGAATATATACTATGTTCCTCATCATTACTCTAAGTACTACCAAAACAGGAAGATGGGCTGGATTCAATGAATGTTCCTAAAATAAATGATACAGTGGCTATAAAGTATTGGCCCCTCCACTTATAACCAATGAATGTGTTGTCACCTGAAGCGAATGTTGCAACTGCTTAAAAATGTATAGTGTGAAGAGGAAACTATCAGGAGAAACTGCCAAGCCAGTACGATTATATATCAATGGAAGGGGTCAGGATAAGGATTTAGGATGGGACGGGGAAGAGGAAGGGGAAGGGAATGTTGCCGAACAACTTGGACGGTCGGGGATTGAACGCCGACCTGCATGATGGGAAACCGTCGCTCTACCGTCCAGCCCAAATGGGTGTGTATACTATGAATGTGAGAACTTGATAACTGAATAAACAAGAAGAATTAAGCATGAAAAATGGAACAGATTGAATGTACAAACATGAATGGAACATGATGAATATTCCAAAAGAATGGAACATGATGAATGTGTAAACAATCAAAATGGAACATGATGAATGTGTAAACAATCAAAATGGAACATGATGGATGTGTAAGCAATCAGAATAGGACAAGATGAATGAATAAACAATGAGAATGGGGCATCATAACGAACGTGTAAACAACAGGAATGGAACATGATGGATGCATAAACAGTAAGAATGGAACACGGTGAACGGGTTAAGGATAATAATGGAAGAGGATAAATGTATATAAAGAAGAGGACTGGAGAAGAACAAGCAGCCAGGCCGCAGACGAGATTACAAGAGGGCGGGCCAGAAGTAGTTTCATGTTGTCTGGTTAAGTTATTCACGACGCAGTAAGCAATTAAAGGATAATTTGGTCTGTGGAAAACGAAGAGGTTTGCTCTGTGTTGGGAGGAACGGAAAGAGGGAGTTGTTGTGGGGTTGTTGGAGGTAGGGAGTGTGAGGTTGTAGTAGAGATGGAGCTTGGGGGTCGTGGGAGGGAGTGTGGGGATGTGGGAGGGAGAGTGGGGTTGTGGGAGGGACGAAGGAAGTGTGGTGTTGTGGGAAAGAGGAAGTAAGGGAGTGTGGGGTTGTGGAAGAGAGGGAGTGTGGAATTGTGAGTGGTGAGGGGGGAGTGTGAGGTTGTGTGAGGGAGGGAGGGGTGGTGAATTGTGGAAGAGAGGAAGCGTAAGGCTGAGGGAGGTATAGAGGGAGAGAGTGTGGGGTTGTGGGATAATAAGAGGACGGGGGAAATGTGGAGCTATGTAAGGGAAAGAGGGTTTGTGGGAAGGAGGGAGAAAGAGTGGGAGCTTTAACTTTGGTGTTAATTCACCTAGCTGGCGTTGCGGGATCGAGTCACCTTCACAACTCAACACAGTATGTTTCTCTAAACATGCTGACATTTATAATAACAATTTTATCAATTTTGCTTCAGCTGATTTTTCCTCTACATCTCCATCGCCTAAGAACTTCTTTCTGATATATCTCTGATTCATTTCCATCTGTCTCCTGGTTCTGTTATTTCGTTATTTATCACTTTAAATATTTTTTCTTTGTATACTTTGATACTTTTCTCTTAGGATCTTATGCTTCTTTATCATGTCTTCCTCTGTTATTTCCCTCTGAACAGAATGAGGAATACATAAAAAACACAACAAAATACAAAAGGAAGTGGGTGGTAGGATTAAAGAATATAGAAACTGAATTGGAAGGGACCTAAAAATCCCCTCTAATGTGGTGTGTGTTTCTCAGAGGCTAAGGGTCCTCTCTTCCAGCCAGAGGTGGTACTCCTTTCCTATATATATATATATATATATATATATATATATATATATATATATATATATTAGTATATTTTGGTAGCAGTCTTTCCTGTAGACATATATTATTAAATATGACCGAAAAAGTAAGATTAATAATTCTAACACGAATTTTCTCAATCTTTCGTACATTACGCTTCACTGTTGGAGGTAAATCAAAAATCACTTCTCCAAAATTCATTTTTATTTCTAGTCTGACGCGACACGGGCGCGTTTCGTAAAACTTATTACATTTTCAAAGACTTCACAAATACACAACTGATTAGAACGTATCTCTGATTTTATATCTACATTTGAGTGAGGTGGGAGGGGTGATGTGGCATTAACACAAGACAGAACACGAGGGGATATTAATAGGGTATTAAAAGTATCAACACAAGACAGAACAGAAACAATGGGTATTGAATAGAAGTGTTTGTAGAAAGCCTATTGGTCCATATTTCTTGATGCTTCTATATTGGAGCGGAGTCTTGAGGTGGGTAGAATATAGTTGTGCAATAATTGGCTGTTGATTGCTGGTGTTGACTTCTTGATGTGTAGTGCCTCGCAAACGTCAAGCCGCCTGCTATCGCTGTATCTATCGATGATTTCTGTGTTGTTTACTAGGATTTCTCTGGCGATGGTTTGGTTATGGGAAGAGATTATATGTTCCTTAATGGAGCCCTGTTGCTTATGCATCGTTAAACGCCTAGAAAGAGATGTTGTTGTCTTGCCTATATACTGGGTTTTTTGGAGCTTACAGTCCCCAAGTGGGCATTTGAAGGCATAGACAACATTAGTCTCTTTTAAAGCGTTCTGTTTTGTGTCTGGAGAGTTTCTAATGAGTAGGCTGGCCGTTTTTCTGGTTTTATAGTAGAAAAAAAGTACATAGATATATGTACTTTTATAGAAGTACTATAAAACCAGAAAAACGGCCAGCCTACTCATGAGAAACTCTCCAGACACAAAACAGAACGCTTTAAAAGAGACTAATGTCGTCTATGCCTTCAAATGCCCACTTGGGGACTGTAAGCTCCAAAAAAACCTTTTTTCTACTATAAAACCAGAAAAAAATCCGTTTTTCTGGTTTTATAGTAGAAAAAAAGTACATAGATATATGTACTTTTATAGAAGTACTATAAAACCAGAAAAACGGCCAGCCTACTCATGAGAAACTCTCCAGACACAAAACAGAACGCTTTAAAAGAGACTAATGTCGTCTATGCCTTCAAATGCCCACTTGGGGACTGTAAGCTCCAAAAAACCCAGTATATAGGCAAGACAACAACATCTCTTTCTAGGCGTTTAACGATGCATAAGCAACAGGGCTCCATTAAGGATCATATAATCTCTTCCCATAACCAAACCATCGCCAGAGAAATCCTAGTAAACAACACAGAAATCATCGATAGATACAGCGATAGCAGGCGGCTTGACGTTTGCGAGGCACTACACATCAAGAAGTCAACACCAGCAATCAACAGCCAATTATTGCACAACTATATTCTACCCACCTCAAGACTCCGCTCCAATATAGAAGCATCAAGAAATATGGACCAATAGGCTTTCTACAAACACTTCTATTCAATACCCATTGTTTGTGTTCTGTCTTGTGTTGATACTTTTAATACCCTATTAATATCCCCTCGTGTTCTGTCTTGTGTTAATGCCACATCACCCCTCCCACCTCACTCAAATGTAGATATAAAATCAGAGATACGTTCTAATCAGTTGTGTATTTGTGAAGTCTTTGAAAATGTAATAAGTTTTACGAAACGCGCCCGTGTCGCGTCAGACTAGAAATAAAAATGAATTTTGGAGAAGTGATTTTTGATTTACCTCCAACAGTGAAGCGTAATGTACGAAAGATTGAGAAAATTCGTGTTAGAATTATTAATCTTACTTTTTCGGTCATATTTAATATTTAATATTTCGGTCATATTGTCATATATATATATATATATATGACAATGTCAGACCACGGAGGAAAAATGAAACAGGAATTTCCTTAAGTACTTTCGTATATTAATACATCTTCAGAAGGAGTGAAGGAGTGACTTCTTCTGAAGATGTATTAATATACGAAAGTACTTAAGGAAATTCCTGTTTCATTTTTCCTCCGTGGTCTGACATTGTCATATATATATATATATATATATATATATATATATATATATATATATATATATATATATATATATATATATATATATATATATATATATATATATATATATATATATAAGGGGTATCACCTCTGGTGCAATAGTAGGGACCCACAGATTCGGAGAAAGGAATACAGAGTACTCAGAGAAAAACTTGCCATTCGACTCTGAATACGTATGAGTGTTCACGTCTCCTACCACCTCTTTTTTATGCTGTACACTTTATTATACAAGGTTATACATTTACATACCTAATTGGTTATAAAAAGTGAACATTAAGAGAAAATAAAGAGATGTTTGCTTCCTAGAAGTTGTAGATTTCTTCGAACTCCTCCGACGCCGGGCAGGAACCGAGGATGCAGCAGGCATTCCTCCTCTGTATCGTCACAATGAGGCGCTGGAAGATAAAGCTTGCCGCTCTAGGGTTTCTTGTAGTTTCAATGAGCCTGGAACCAAGATCTTTAAGAAACCTTCTTGCGCTCTCCCCATTGACCAAGGGTCTTAGATCCAATTGGAACGAAGTTGTACACGTGATCCATTTCCTGGTACTTGGTTGACTTGTCTCTTTCTCTGTGATGCTGCGGCTCCTGCTTGGCCGATAGAGAGGTTGATGTATGTGGTTGCCAGGGTGGATACGCATGTAAAGTCTCACGCCAATTGTCTGCCATTCTTCCAAAGGTGCAGCGTGATTCCATCTGGTCGGCCAGCAAAGCAAACAGAGTTACGATTCAATAGATTGTGAGGCTCTCTTTCTCTCTGCTGGACACTGGGCAGAGGCAAGGCTCCTCTTAATGATGCCATTGACTTCGTCGTGTCGCACACCTTTCACCTAGGTGTCCTGTTTGCGAATATATATATATATATTTCGTGTGTAAATCACGAAAATTAACACGCGATAAAAAATGTGAGTGTCAGACCACGAAGGAAGAATTAAAACAGGAATTTCCTTAAGTACTTCCGTATTTAATAATACATATTCAGAAGGATTCCTTCTGATAATGTAATATTAAATACGAAAGTACTTAAGGAAATTCCTGTTACAATTCTTCCTACGTGGTCTGACACTGACATGCATATATGTGTTTATGCATGTGTCCTGCCTAATATCCAGAACCGAACTACTTGGCCTAGTATGCAAGGTCCGATGTGCCTAACAGGCAGCATGATTTTCGTTATTTTCAAATATTTCTTTCCAGATTGATTCTCTTCTAAACATAATATCTTATATTAGGTACGTGCATTACTGACTTAGTTATATTTGGTTATGTTAGATTAGTTTAGGTTTGATCAAATTTCATTGTTTTGACTCAACATGAAATTATATATATATATATATATATATATATATATATATATATATATATATATATATATATATATATATATATATATATATATATATATATATATATAATATGTATGTGTCTGTAATATATATTTATAGCCATACACACACACACAAAGGACAATGCAAAAGGCTATTGTCTTGAGCTCAGACAAGTGTAGTATTGGAGCGGGAACTGTGCTATCAACACCGCAGTCGCCTCTTTCAGCGTGGATGATCAAATTGGCACTTATTATGACGGTTTTATATTCTCTCCATCAAATATGCCAATGTGTAATATGGTTTTTTGCCTATCGATTAATAAGCTAATTTTCCCGACACTTAAATAACACCCTACTCAAGATTTATATGACGGCCGCGGCTTCTGCCTCCCGACCGATCTCTACTGGGAAGGTTAATTTTTAGACTGGCGTCGCTAATATTTGGTATTTTGGGAATATATATGAGATACTGGACGGCGCTTGAGTATTTTGTCTCATCGTTAAACGAGTAATGTTTAATA
>NC_091199.1:12288925-12318925 GCF_040958095.1 Procambarus clarkii | reverse complement strand
TCTTGTCCAACTTCCAGTAGTATTGCAGGAGGCTTATGACGTTCTAGGTCTTGCACAACTTACATTAATAATGCAGGAGGCTTATGATGTTTCCAGGTCCTCTACTGCTTCCTCTAGTCTTGTACGTCTTGCAGGAGTCTTATGCTGTTTTCAGTCGGTTTATGAGACTTCCAGGTGTGTTGACATCAGGAGACCCAACTTTCCAGGTACGGTCGCCTGGAAACCTATTTTCCCGGAAGTGGTTTGCATTTTACTATTTTCAGGAGGTATTGTGCCTCTATGAGGTATTTTGCTACTCTCAGCAATTCTAATGCTATTTCCAGAGGCGTTTCATATCTTGCAGGTGGTGTAGTTTATTTCAAGAAATATATATTAACTTAATACATATTGTCATATTCCTGATTGTTTGAACCACTTCAGTTATTCCAGGAGATATTTAGACCGCCTAAATCCTTGTACCGCTTACAGGATTTATGTTCACTGCGGTTTCCCACAATGAACGTTCTTCGTTTGTGTCTTGTATTGTAAGACATTTGTAATTACTGGTAGCTGTTATTTTGGTTTTATATTTTAATGTGGATGTCATATTATATAAAACCTGTCTTGGGGTAACCTTGTGGTTGATCCGAGGATGAACCTCCCCACGGCCCGATCTCTAATCAGGCTACTGGTTGGGGGACTGGTCAACCAGGCTGTCAGATGCAGCTGCTTGCAGTCTGACGTATGAATCACAGCCCGGTTGATCAGGTAACCTTTGGAGGTGTTTATACAGTGTTATCCTGGGGGGTTTTGCAATTTTTGAACACCCAGTTTCTTTTTATGTGAAGTAGGAGGGTAATGCCTTTACCGGACTTGAGTATACTAGTGTCTGGATTGGGGTGCTTATATATATATATATATATATATATATATATATATATATATATATATATATATATATATATATATATATATATATATATATATATATATATATATATATATATATATTTTTTTTTTTAATCAAATTATAGAAGGGAGTACCACCTCTAGCTGGAAGAAGGGGGACCCATAGCCTCGGAGGAAACCACGCATAACGCATTAGAGGGAATGTTTAGATCCCCTCCAATACAGTTTCTGTGTGCTTTTCTCCTACCAACCCCTTAATTTTTTATTTTTTGTGCTTTATTATGCATTTGATGGTTACAAGATATACATGGGTTGATACAAAAACCTTGTATCTATATATATATATATATATATATATATATATATATATATATATATATATATATATATATATATATATATACTATAGACACATCACAAACAATCAACATATTACGGGACATTCTGAGTGATAAATATATACATTTCTTCCTTTACATTTCCTAATGATGTGTTTAAATAATTGGTTTCTCCCTCGGTACATTGTTTGCTGTTCCACCACTTGCTTGGAAATTCATCTGCTTCTTCCGTTATTCAACGACTTGTTTACTTTCTAACACCGGTTCAGTTTCATTTTTTTTACATGCGGTTTACCGGTTCAGTCACGTTTACATGCGGCTTACTGGTTCAATCGTGCGGTTTACCGTCTATGTATTTATTTATCGGATAATCTCTTGTTCTCTGGTCCGGCCAGATATTTACCGGTCTATGGTCATCTGTGTGTGTGTGTGTGTGTGTGTGAGTGTGAGTGTGAGTGTGTGTGTGTGTGTGTGTGTGTGTGCGTGCGTGTGCGCGTGTGCGTGCGCGTGCGTGCTAGTTGCTTGCGTATCGGTCTAGACGCCTATTTACCGGAACTGACCTCTGCATAGCAGTCCTGGGTCAGGATTCATCAAGCATTTATGCAACTATTTACGAAACCTATATGTCTTTCCTTAATTATTACGGCTTTGTTTACATTTATTTAATAGTTTACGAGCTTGGAAACTCCACCGTCCAAGGTTATTATTGTTATAAACAACCTCGTGGCGTCTCGAAACTCATAAACTGTTTAATATATATTAACAATCATTTTATTGGTTCATCTCCTAGTAGGTTTTCCTGTCCGACCATCTGTTTTGCTGGTCTAACAACCTGTTTTGCTGGTCTAACAACCTGTTTTGCTGGTCTAACAACCTGTTTTGCTGGTCTAACAAGCTGTTTTGCTGGTCTAACAACCTGTTTTGCTGGTCTAACAACCTGTTTTGCTGGTCTAACAACCTGTTTTGCTGGTCTAACAACCTGTTTTGCTGGTCTAACAACTTGTTTTGCTGGTCTAACAACCTGTTTTGCTGGTCTAACAACCTGTTTTGCTCTCTAGATACTATACCGTTCTAGTCATGCTTATTGCTCAATCACTTGTTTTTCCGGCCCAGTCATCTGTTTACCTGCCAGTCACCTGTTTACCGGTCCAGTCACCTGTTTTTCGGCCCCAGTCATCTGTTTACCGGTTCAGTCACCTGTTTACCTGCCAGTCATCTGTTTGCCGGTCCAATCACCTGTTTATCGGTCCAGTCACCTGTTTTCCGGTCCCAGTCACCTGTTTACCGGTTCAGTCACCTGTTTACCGGTCCAGTCACCTGTTTACCGGTTCAGTCCCTGTTTACCGGTCCAGTCACCTGTTTACCGGTCTCAGTCACCTGTTTACCGGTCTCAGTCACCTGTTTACCGGTTCAGTCACCTGTTTACCGGTCCAGTCACCTGTTTACCGGTCCAGTCACCTGTTTACCGGTCCAGTCACCTGTTTACCGGTTCAGTCCCTGTTTACCGGTCCAGTCACCTGTTTACCGGTCTCAGTCACCTGTTTACCGGTTCAGTCACCTGTTTACCGGTCCAGTCACCTGTTTACCGGTCCAGTCACCTGTTTTCCGGCCCAGTCACTTGTTTACCGGTCCATCCTCTGGCAGCCAATTTTTTTGCGATCGTCACCTGGTGTGTGAGCGGCGGGCCTCGGACCGTCGCTCCCTCAATCCCTGTGTTTATAACTCGATCATTAATCAAGGAGGAGTTTGAACAAGAGCTGCGTAGTTGTCTCTCCCTCCCCCTCCCGTTCTTCTCTTCCTTCCCTACTTTTCTTCTGTACCTTCATTGGTTTTTCCCCCTTCCTTTCTTCCTTTCCTCCCTCTAGTCCCTCCCTCCCTCGCTCTTCCATCTGTTCCTTGTTCTCTTTCACGCCTTATATTTTTATCTTTTACTTTCCTTTCTCACCTCATATGACGTTCTACCTTAACGTTTCCTTTCTATTTGTCTTTTACCCTCCTTTCACTTCCTTGCCTTGTTCCCCTTGTCTATTGTGGTTTGCACCCTTGGGGAGAATTCTAACTTTCCCCTTCATCTATCCACTCCTCGTTTCAATTCCCTCATCCCCCGCCTCTAATCCATTAGCCCTTCCCCATCCCCACTCCTATCAATCCTCCGGTCCATCTGTCCCCCCTGTCGGTTACTCCTCCCTCTGCCTTTATTCCCCAGTCCCATATCCATATCACTTCCCTCAATTCCCCTTCGTCTGTTCCTACCCCTTCCTCTGCCACTCCTGTCTTTAAGTAGGCGCGGGTGATTGGCCACCTTGTCCCTCTTGCGTTTACTCTTATGCTGTATTTCTGCTAAGTAAATAATCTGGTTGGACGTAAATTCGCTTCACCGATCGTAATTTTTGTTTATGTTGGTGAGTGAGAGAGAGTGTGTGTAGTCTGAGTGTGACATCGACGCCATTTTAAGGGCCCCTTCTTTGTGCCACAGGTATAGTTAAGCAGGCAGATGCCTATTCATTTTCTTCAGGCGAAGAGGACAAATTGATGAACGAAATTTAGAATGTTGGAGGTTTTTGTCAAGTTATTTTTCGTGTTCTCACGCGCGCGCGCGCACACACACACACACACACACACACACACACACACACACACACACACACACACACACACACACACACACACACACACACACACACACACGAGAGCTTCAAGGCCAAGCATGTGTCTGGGGGGAAGTAATAAGTATAAGCAGTCAGCCCGCTCATTGCACCTTCTAATATCTTAAATCATGAGAATTCTTAGCCGTCTTTGTGCCTGGGTCAGCATGATTAAGCCCTCCGCCGACACGCACATCGCTCCTCTACACCCTCCACGTTATAACCTTCCCAAAGGCCACTCAAACTGGTTTGTATTTTTGGAACAGCCTCGTGTCACCTTTTCCGGGGTATTTAGACGTTCTATCTGCCATTTGTGAAAGGATTGATACCAGTTGATCTTTGATATTATTTCGTCTTATTTAGCACTTGGCAACTGCTAGTCTTATTTGCCACTGGTTCAAGTCTTTTTTTTTTCTCAGCCCCAAGTCATATTTGTAGTTTAATATTATAATGACTGTTCTCTCGTTTTTTCTTACAGTCTTACGTTTAAAATAGTTGATTAAATGTTAATTCATATAACAAATTACATTTACATTACGTTTTCTTCAATGAAGACCTCCCTTGTAACTTGTTTGGAACTCGTGTAGTTTTCATATATATGCCTCTCGTTCTGATGTTCATATTTTTGAACATGTTTCTTTGTCTATTCTTCCAGTTCCCCCTTAGTCTTGCATCTGTGCGACGTCCTTCATATTCCTTCTGTCTCTATTCTCTTTCCTCGCCGCTTAATAGCTTAGCTGAGGATCAAGCCTTGTAGCATATTTTTAGGCTTTTTTTTAGTTTTGGGAGATTCATTCCAAGGCAACATTCACAAGAGAACGCTTCATGTAGTTTGTATAAAACACTCGAAAGGATCCTTTATCTAAGTTTCTGAGAGCTATCCTGACGTTGGCCAGTTTGGCATATGCTACCGACATTATTCTGGTAATAATATCTGCCATATCTGTCTCCTCTCAGTTCTCTCTTCATTCTGCACTCTTGTACAGGTCTTATTTCTATCCTTATAACTTTACACATGTCTGTATTAAATTTCAGTAGCTATTTTGTAAGACCACGTTTGGAGTGTGTGTAGAGAGTTCACTTTGCAGTATATCACTGTACCGCTTTGTTCTGATTCTTCTCATTAGTTTTGAATCATTCGAAAACATTGATTTGAAGGAGCCAATTTTCACTGACAGGTTGTTGACGTAGATTATTAACAGGATGTTCCCAAGTACCAACCATTCTGGTACTGCAGTCGTGTGTGTGTGTCTGTGTACGTATACATGTATGTGTACATTGATGCAGTGGCTCTAGTTTCTTTGTTTTCCTTATCGTATGCAATTTGAACTGTGTATGTAATATTCTTCAAATTCTTTTTCATCTATTCCTTTGTGTTTAGTTACAATTCATACAGTGAAGACGTTTTTCTAACATCAATTCCTCACTTTGAACGCAGCTTTTTGGTTTACTGTGTCACTTCCTCTGAGGAACTCCCCCAGTTCCTTCTCTGATGGAATGGTATATAGTACTCACCTAGTTGTGCTTGCGGGGGTTGAGCTCTGGCTCTTTGGTCCAGCATCTCAACTGTCAATCAACTGATGTACAGATTCCTGAGCCTACTGGCCTCTATCATATCTACATTTGAAACTGTGTATGGAGTCAGCCTCCACCACATCACTGCCTAATGCATTCCATTTGTTAACTACTCTGACACTGAAAAAGTTCTTACTAATGTCCCTGAGGCTCATTTGGGTACTCAGTTTCCATCTGTGTCCCCTTGTTCGCGTCCCACCCGTGTTAAACAGTTTATCTTTATCTACGCTGTCGATTCCTTTCAGAATTTTGTAGTGGTGATCATGTCTCCCCGAGCTCTCCTATCTTCCAGCGACGTCAGGTGCTCTTATGTGGGAAGAGTGACGAATGAATTCCTTAAGAAGATGCAATCTACTTATCCTCTCTCTTTCTGTCTCTCTCTCTCTCTCTCTCTCTCTCTCTCTCTCTCTCAGTCTCTCTCTCTCTCTCTCTCTCCCTCTCAGTCTCTCTCTCTCTCTCTCTCTCAGTCTCTCTCTCAGTCTCTCTCTCAGTCTCTCTCTCTCTCTCTCTCTCTCTCTCTCTCTCTCTCTCTCTCTCTCTCTCTCTCTCTCTCTCTCTCTCTCTCTCTCTCTCTCTCTCTCTCAGTCTCTCTCTCTCTCTCTCTCAGTCTCTCTCTCTCTCTCTCTCAGTCTCTCTCTCTCTCTCTCAGTCTCTCTCTCTCTCTCAGTCTCTCTCTCTCTCTCTCTCTCTCTCTCTCTCTCTCTCTCAGTCTCTCTCTCTCTCTCTCTCTCTCTCTCTCTCTCTCTCTCTCTCTCTCTCTCTCTCTCTCTCTCTCTCTCTCTCTCTCTCTCTCTCTCTCTCTCTCTCAGTCTCTCTCTCTCTCTCTCAGTCTCTCTCTCTCTCTCTCTCTCTCTCTCTCTCTCTCTCTCTCTCTCTCTCTCTCTCTCTCTCTCTCTCTCTCTCTCTCTCTCTCTCTCTCTCTCTCGCTACCTGGTGGGTGTCTGGCTCAGTTCGGCGATTTGCTGTCGCTCTCTTAGTTATTAAGTTATTAAAGATGTTTGTCGCCCTCCGGTGCTTGTTTGATAAATGTTATTTTGTTATGTTTACACCCAGTGGATAGTTGTTTGTCAGCCTTTAACTCTTGTTTACGCGCTTCCCAAGTGTATTGCTAGTACATCAGCTTTTCTTTACTACTTTCTGAGTATATTTAGTTCTTTTGCTGTTGTTTGCATTCTTCCAACGGTTTTTAATATTCTAGCTATTACGTTTTCACTAAGATTTCCAGCTATTTACACACACACACACACACACACACACACACACACACACACACACACACACACACACACACACACACACACACACACACACACACACACATACACACTCTGACTTTTAGTGTCAGAGTGGTTGACAAATGGAATGCATTAGGAGGTGATGTGGTGGAGGCTGACTCCATACACAGTTTCAAGTGTAGATATGATAGAGTCCAGTAGGCTCAGGAACCTGTACACCTGTTGGGTGACGGTTGAAAGGCGGGACCAAAGAGCCAGAGCTCAACCTCCGCAAGCACAACTAGGTGAGTACAACTAGATGAGTACACACACACACACACACATACACACACACACACACACACACACACACACACACACACACACACACACACACACACACACACACACACACACACACACACACACACACCTCCAAAGCTGGCCACGGGATGAGACAAAGTGATCGGTCTACATATGTCAGCTATGTCAGTTGTGTTCATATTCCTTCTGGGATGGTCAGTTGTACCCTGTACCCTGTTACCCACTACCAGGGAACCACTTCAGGGGCTGGTCTTTATCGCCAGGGAGCCATCTCAAGAAACAGCGACCAGATTCACGAAGCAGTTACGCAAGTACTTACGAACGTGTACATCTTTCCTCAATCTTTGACGGCTTTGGTTACATTTATTAAACAGTTTACAAGCATGAAAACTTCCCAATCAACTGTTGTTATTGTTATGAACAGCCTCTTGGTACTTCGGAGCTTATTAACTGTTTAATAATTGTAAACAAAGCCGCCAAAGATTGAAAAAAAGATGTACAGATTCGTAAGTGCTTGCGTAACTGCTTCGTGAATCTGGCCCCTGGTCTCTAAATATCGCCAAGGAGCGACCTCAAAAAGCTCGCCTCTAAATATCATCAATGAGCGATCTCAAGGAACTGGTCCCTAAATATTGCCAGGGAGCGATCTGAAGACGTTTTTATGAAGAAGACGACCTCTAAATGTCGCCTGGAAACGATCTCAAGGAGCTGTTTCTAAATGTCGCCTGGTAACGACTTTAATTAATAACAATAATATTGGCAGGGAATGACCTCAACGAGCTGGCCACAAATTTAGATCTGCTCGCTGATATTTAGAAAATATTTAGATATTGCCAAAGGATGACCTCACGATGCTGTGTCTAAATATCGTTTTGTTATGACCTTAGGGAGCAAGTCTTTGTATATTGACAGGAACGAGGTCAAGAATCTGGCCTATGAATATAGTTATGAAATGTCTTTAAAGAGACGAAGTATAAATATTGCGCAAGACCAATGGTTGCCATGTAAAATTCGCCAATGCACAAGTTCAAGTGTCTACTCCATAATTATAGTGTGGGTGTGACCTCAGATGACTGCCCTATGAATGTCCCAGAGGTGTGACTATAGGGCCTGTCCATTAATATCGCTAGGGTGCGATCTCGAGGGCCATGTACTCGAATTATTGTATTGACTGTGCTCTAAATAACGGCAGTGTTCTTCGACCCCTAAAAACCTGCTCTCTAAATATCGCCAAATTAATACCTTCGAGTTCTTGTTCTCGAAATATCTCCAAGATATGACCTGACAATCGCTTGCCTTCTAAATATCGCCAAGATACGACATAAGCGCCTGTCCTCTAAATATCGCCACTCGTGGTTTTGTGAGTCAGAAGCGATCTCTATTTGTCTTAGCCCGTCTGTAATCTGACCCCTAAGATCGACATGATTTCGTGTGAGAGTGTAAAGTGTCTGGCGATATTTAAAAGGAGGGTCTTTTGTTTTAGTTACGGCCAAGGGGAAGGAGGAGGGGGGGGGGGTTAATGTGCCAGGTGTCTTGACTGGCATTGTGGTGTGTATGTAGCGCGCTCCTTCAAACTTACATCTTCCAGTCAAGATCTTTGTCAAGATAGACAAAAATCTTATTTTTTGAGGGGAAAGACTTATGGTTTTTAATTTATATATCATGTATATATGTATGTATAAATCATGTATCAATTTATATAGTTGTTTATAGCCAGTGTTGATTGGGGTTACGTACACCCGAAACAAGACAATATAGTCACAGATGATTTTGGTTTTACTAGAAATAAGCCGATAGTTTCGGACGATTTTAGTCATTCCAATTACGCCATAGTTACAGACGAAATTGGTTACACCTATAATGCTAATTTGGAATTAATGATGATAATAATAATGTTTGATTGATATGTATATATATCATTATGTATATATAACTAAGAACTCTAAGTGACCCGACCAGGATTCGAACCCATGACGTCTAGGATCACCCCCAAACGTACACACTAGACCACCATTGATCTCATTGATGATCAATGGCGCGATGGTCACTGTACTGTGTACGTTTGGGAGTGATCTCAGACGTCATGGGTTCGAATCCTGGTCGGGTCATTTAGAGTTCTTAGTGATTTATGGCTTGTAATACATACAAGCCATAAAGTATGCCAGTAATGTATGTATATATAGTGTGATGCCAGGGAATGTTAAGGATAATACAAAGGCATCCCCCAGGAAGTTCTTCGCTTGAATTTACAAAAAAAAAAAAATAAATAATTTTTCTATCTTAATAATAGTTTTAAGATAATAATATTAATTTTAGCATGTGGAGGTCTTAGAGTAATGTCATATTGTGCGCAAATTTTAATCACAGTATCCTGAATATTGACAATTTTATGAGTATATTATAATATATTTTTTTGTATGGGATAGCATTAGTGTTTGGTGAACATATGAATCTATTTTACAAATTGGTGTTTATATTATTTTAGAATAAATATATACATTTGTATATATGATATTTGTATCATATATACAAATATCAACCCTCTGGCAAATAGGTGAGAATTTATAATTATATATGATGCTCATACAGGTACATGCGGTTCAGTCCTATATGTAAGCTATATACTCTTACTAAATTGCATAATATTATTCATGTATATACCTTAGGGCTTTGATTATAATTGTTTCTTAACACATCACAAAGAGCAAAATGCGCATTTCTACATATGACTCTACCCTAAGGGATTTAATACATGACAATAACCCAAAGATCCAAGAATCACATAAAGAAAACATTGAATATTTCGATCTCTTAAACCAAGACCATCTTCAGGAGCGAAATATTCAGCGTTTCATTTCTGTGTTTTTTCGGTCTGTTGAAAACCCCCCAGACCGTTTTTGACTATTGAAACGGCTTTCTCACCCTTATGGTCGAAATAATGAATAATGTGGGTTATATTAAATGCCTCGGAGTTCTATGTTTACATTTTGCACGCTCTGAAAATTTTTAAGTAATCATCAAAGTGCTCAGATAAACCAGGGGCTAGATTCACGAAAGCACTTACGCAAGCACTTACGAACGTGTACATCTTTCCTCAATCTTTGACGACTGTGGTTACATTTATTAAACAGTTTACAAGCATGAAAACTTCCGAATCAACTGTTGTTATTGTTATAGACAGCCTCCTGGTGCTTCGGAGCTCATTAACTGTTTAATAATTGAAAACAAAGCCGCCAAAGATTGAGAAAAGATGTACAGGTTCGTAACTGCTTCGTGAATCTGGCCCCTGGTCATTGACCAGTGCGCCAGGATACGTGGGTTGAATACGTGGTCCTCAAGAGGCACTTGTTATATGATATCGCTAGTTAGTGCTGTAACAACTAGATCATTGACGTTATTATAAATAAAATTCAGTCATACTCAGTCAGTCCACAGATGACTGACTGACTGTTGGTTACGGCTTACCAACCACACCCAGTCAATTTGCAAATGACTTGCTTATGGCTCGCCAATTAGACCCAGTCAGTCCACAGATGACTGACTTGGTTGCGGCTCAAGAGTTGTACCCAGTCAGTCCGCAGATGACTGGTTAGTTGGGTCCTTCCATGAACATAAATAATATAAATGTGAGTGAAAGTGCGGGTTGAGGGAGGGAGTCATTAGGGGGGAAGGGGTGGAAGGGTGAGGGATTCGAACCCGGCTATTATACAAGCAACATGACCGCTGGCCCACCACCTGCCCACTTTTGGGGGGATGGGCGAGGGGTGGGGTTGATGGGGCCTGGAGAGGGGGAGGGTGACGGAGATGGGACAGGTGAACACTCATAAGATAAGTTAAGTGCAGCACTTGTTCCCATACTGGTTCACGGGAGACATCTCCCGTCACGCAGGGTGCAGTCGCACCTCCACAGATCTCCAGTATCGTCTATTGATACTGGTAATGGCTCAAAAGGACCTCCACTTACGGGCTATTCATGCCCGTGCCACCTTTTGGGTGGCTTAATCTTTATCAATCAATCAATCCATACTGGTTCACATATTGGTTACTAATACACTCTTAAGGATACAACAACGCTATTGGATCGCGTTCCATTCCATTAAATGACTGACAAGTGAAAATAAGGAGGCCTCAAGGAGCAAGCAATTAGTTTTGCAGGCACAGTTAGGAGTACACACGTGGACAGCTGTTGGGAGTCGTAGTCTACAGGGCTCGGGTTCGATTCACGGCCGAGGTGGAAACAAATGGGCAGTTTCTTTCACCTGATAAACCTGTTCATGTAGCAGTAAATAGGTACCTGGGAGTTAGGCGGCTGATACGGGCTGCTTCCTGGGGATGTGTGTGTGTGTGTGTGTGTGTTAGAGAGAAATATATGTTGTATACATAATAGAGGTAAAAATAGATCGGTTAGAAAGACGGGGTCCAAGAGCTAATAGCTCGATTCTACAGGCACAAATAGTAAAACAAATAACACACACACACACACACACACACACACACACACACACACACACACACACACACACACACACACACAGGGTGTGTGTTTCTCTCTCTTGGCCTGGACGGTAGAGCGACGGTCTCGCTTCATGCAGGTCGGCGTTCAATCCCCGACCATCCAAGTTGTTGGACACCATTCCTTTCCCCCGTCCCATCCCAAATCCTTATCCTGACCCCTTCCAAGTGCTATATAGTCGTAATGGCTTGGCGCTTTCTCCTGATAATTCCCTTCCCTTATCTCACATACCCCTCCACACCACAGTCCACATGAAAATATCGTTGCAATATTTTGTTGCAAACGTTTGCAATATCGTTGCAAACAGCTGCAGAGTTACAGATATTGCAAAATCGTATCATATAGAAAAATAAGATAAGTTAAAGGTAATTATTATGAGAAAGCGTTAAACCAGTAAGACTTTTATATATATTATTGAAAAATGTGATTTTGTTTATTTTTTTATTTTTAAGATGCGATATTAGCTATTTCTTAGCGGTGCTTCTTCCTTGGACACCGAGGGCAGTATTTACCTATTAGTGCTCATCAGTGACTACGAGGAGGTGAGATGGCGCTTTTTTATATATATCTTCACGGTCAATGTATCCTTTGAATCTTTTCTTGAACTTGTAGATGGAAATGTCTTCGATAACTCTTTTCTTTCGCAACTTGGTTCACTTTTGACCGCCTGTACATGGTAAGATAATTTTCTTATATTTTTTTCGAGCTCAGTTTCGCTACCAGCTTCCACCGATGTCGTCTTGTTCTAGTATCACTAATTGTATAGACTCTTCTTGTCCGCCTTGCGTGGTCCCCCTGTGTCTTGTGTGTAGTGATTATATCCCCTTTCCTGTTGACCAGACCACACACTAGAAGGTGAAGGGACGACGACGTTTCGGTCCGTCCTGGATCATTCTCAAGTCGATTGTCTTGAGACAATCCCTATGTCACAATGTTATAATCCTAATGTTATTGTCACAGTCGACTTGAGAATGGCCCAGGACGGACCGAAACGTCGTCGTCCCTTCACTTTCTAGTGTGTGGTCTGGTCAGCATTCTTCAGCCACGTTATTGTGACTCAGCGCCTGCATATGGATCCCCTGTGCTGTCTTCTCTCTAGGGCTGTGAGCGCGACTTTCTTAACGTTTCCTCGGTGATTTATCCCGTCAGTTCCGGACCTATTTTTGTTGTTGAAAAATGTATTGCGTTGTAAGTAGATTCTAATGAAATTAAAAAAATTATTCATTAATGGTTGTACTGTACATTTAAAATTGAGCTAATATTTATAAAATCACTGTATATTAATTATATAAGAGAAAGCCCCAATAGGAGCATAACATTGTTATATATTGTGCAAGTTGGATTTATATTTAGAAGCTCTGGCTGGAGTGAAGAGGTGTTACAGTCGTGTAAGAAACTTACAGCGTACAATGAGAGCTGTGAGACTGATATTGGCAAAACATGTAGAATAAAATTATGATGATGAAAAGACAGTTTGATGGGGCAGCTCTTTGTTCTTCACTAGATATGAACTCCATGTCAATGGTGTCCTAACATAGGCTTTGTTCTTCACTAGACATGTCTTCATGCCAGTGTTGTATCCTAACATAGGCTTTGTTCTTCACTAGACATGTCTCCATGCCAATGCTGGAGTTGTGTTATATAGGTTGTATACAGTATTTGATTTTGAAATCCACTGTGTTCAGTTGTTTAAATGATGTTATTAAGCTTACCGGCTTCAGATTTGCTGGTGACGTTATCCTGATTACTATATACGTGCCTTCTGGTATTAATATTATAATCATATCTTCCAAGAAGTCTTTTTAAGGCCTAATGACCTATTATAGTATTAGGTTTTCATAACTGTATTTATATTTGTAGTATTGAGTAAATATTTATTAAAATATATGTTTGGAAATTTGTACGGGACCCGCGCTGTGCCTGCAAGAATTCAGGTTTAGCTCCAGGACTCGCCTCGTGGTCCGCACTCGATATCGTAGCTAATTTATATCATATAAACTTTGAAAAATATGAATAAAATACACATCATTTATTTTTATGGCTATTCCGTTCCTTACATTCCTCTCACTGATTTGCGTGCAATGTGCGTGTGTGTGTAAGTACTATTTGGATTTACTGTTTGTGCCTGCAGGATCAGGTTGTTAGCTCTTGGACCCCGCCTTTCTAGCCGTCGGTTGACTAATATACTGACTCCCGATCTATTTTTCCTTTTATCATTTCTTCTACATATTGCATAACCACACCCGTCCCCAGGATGCAGTCCATATCAGCTGCCTAGCTCTTGGGTACCTATTTACTGCCAGGTGAATAGAGACATCAGATGAAAGAAACTACCCATTTGTTTCCGCCTCAACCGGGAATCGAACCCGGGCCACTTAGGACTTCGCCCCCAGAGTGCTGTCAGCTCGGCTGGGAGGACCTGTGTGCGTGTGTGTGTGTGTATGTGTGTGTGTGTGTGTGTGTGTGTGTGTGTGTGTGTGTGTGTGTGTGTGTGTGTGAGTGCGTGCGTGCGTGCGTGCGTGCGTGTGTGTGTGTGTGTGTCAGAGAGGTAGAAAAAGAGAGATTACTAAAAAAATATATTTTTCTCAGCAACATAAATTTCAACATTATCTGTACAATTAAACACCGTCGAGCGATAACACTTCTTTTGAGAAGATTTTATATATATATCATGTAATTTTTACTTCAAGTTGCTTTAATGACTTTCTCATGATATATATATATATATATATATATATATATATATATATATATATATATATATATATATATGCGAACAAGCCTGAATGGTCCCCAGGACATATGCAACTGAAAACTCACACCCCAGAAGTGACTCGAACCCATACTCCCAGAAGCAACGCATCTGGTATGTACAAGACGCCTTAATCCACTTGACCATCACGACCGGACATAATGAGGTGATAGCCGAGGCTATTTGAACCACCCCACCGCCGGCACTCGGATAGTTATCTTGGGCATAGCATTTTACCAAATCACCTCATTCTTTGGGGCAACACGTGAGGAACACAAATGCGAACAAGCCTGAATGGTCCCCAGGACATATGCAACTGAAAACTCACACCCCAGAAGTGACTCGAACCCATACTCCCAGAAGCAACGCATCTGGTATGTACAAGACGCCTTAATCCACTTGACCATCACGACCGGACATAATGAGGTGATAGCCGAGGCTATTTGAACCACCCCACCGCCGGCACTCGGATAGTTATCTTGGGCATAGCATTTTACCAAATCACCTCATTCTTTGGGGCAACACGTGAGGAACACAAATGCGAACAAGCCTGAATGGTCCCCAGGACATATGCAACTGAAAACTCACACCCCAGAAGTGACTCGAACCCATACTCCCAGAAGCAACGCATCTGGTATGTACAAGACGCCTTAATCCACTTGACCATCACGACCGGACATAATGAGGTGATAGCCGAGGCTATTTGAACCACCCCACCGCCGGCACTCGGATAGTTATCTTGGGCATAGCATTTTACCAAATCACCTCATTCTTTGGGGCAACACGTGAGGAACACAAATGCGAACAAGCCTGAATGGTCCCCAGGACATATGCAACTGAAAACTCACACCCCAGAAGTGACTCGAACCCATACTCCCAGAAGCAACGCATCTGGTATGTACAAGACGCCTTAATCCACTTGACCATCACGACCGGACATAATGAGGTGATAGCCGAGGCTATTTGAACCACCCCACCGCCGGCACTCGGATAGTTATCTTGGGCATAGCATTTTACCAAATCACCTCATTCTTTGGGGCAACACGTGAGGAACACAAATGCGAACAAGCCTGAATGGTCCCCAGGACATATGCAACTGAAAACTCACACCCCAGAAGTGACTCGAACCCATACTCCCAGAAGCAACGCATCTGGTATGTACAAGACGCCTTAATCCACTTGACCATCACGACCGGACATAATGAGGTGATAGCCGAGGCTATTTGAACCACCCCACCGCCGGCACTCGCATTTGTTCGCATTTGTGTTCCTCACGTGTTGCCCCAAAGAATGAGGTGATTTGGTAAAATGCTATGCCCAAGATAACTATCCGAGTGCCGGCGGTGGGGTGGTTCAAATAGCCTCGGCTATCACCTCATTATGTCCGGTCGTGATGGTCAAGTGGATTAAGGCGTCTTGTACATACCAGATGCGTTGCTTCTGGGAGTATGGGTTCGAGTCACTTCTGGGGTGTGAGTTTTCAGTTGCATATGTCCTGGGGACCATTCAGGCTTGTTCGCATTTGTGTTCCTCACGTGTTGCCCCAAAGAATGAGGTGATTTGGTTAAAATGCTATGCCCAAGATAACTATCCGAGTGCCGGCGGTGGGGTGGTTCAAATAGCCTCGGCTATCACCTCATTATGTCCGGTCGTGATGGTCAAGTGGATTAAGGCGTCTTGTACATACCAGATGCGTTGCTTCTGGGAGTATGGGTTCGAGTCACTTCTGGGGTGTGAGTTTTCAGTTGCATATGTCCTGGGGACCATTCAGGCTTGTTCGCATTTGTGTTCCTCACGTGTTGCCCCAAAGAATGAGGTGATTTGGTAAAATGCTATGCCCAAGATAACTATCCGAGTGCCGGCGGTGGGGTGGTTCAAATAGCCTCGGCTATCACCTCATTATGTCCGGTCGTGATGGTCAAGTGGATTAAGGCGTCTTGTACATACCAGATGCGTTGCTTCTGGGAGTATGGGTTCGAGTCACTTCTGGGGTGTGAGTTTTCAGTTGCATATGTCCTGGGGACCATTCAGGCTTGTTCGCATTTGTGTTCCTCACGTGTTGCCCCAAAGAATGAGGTGATTTGGTAAAATGCTATGCCCAAGATAACTATCCGAGTGCCGGCGGTGGGGTGGTTCAAATAGCCTCGGCTATCACCTCATTATGTCCGGTCGTGATGGTCAAGTGGATTAAGGCGTCTTGTACATACCAGATGCGTTGCTTCTGGGAGTATGGGTTCGAGTCACTTCTGGGGTGTGAGTTTTCAGTTGCATATGTCCTGGGGACCATTCAGGCTTGTTCGCATTTGTGTTCCTCACGTGTTGCCCCAAAGAATGAGGTGATTTGGTAAAATGCTATGCCCAAGATAACTATCCGAGTGCCGGCGGTGGGGTGGTTCAAATAGCCTCGGCTATCACCTCATTATGTCCGGTCGTGATGGTCAAGTGGATTAAGGCGTCTTGTACATACCAGATGCGTTGCTTCTGGGAGTATGGGTTCGAGTCACTTCTGGGGTGTGAGTTTTCAGTTATATATATATATATATATGAGGGGTCTGAGAAGTACCTAACTGGTATCCAATTGAGAGTTTGAAGATACACCTGAGCACCTGTAAGGTATCTGGAGGAAGTCAACGCCCTCATCCATATGATGTAATATACAATATAAAATATCGCGAGTAATAACATTTCTTTCACTGTCTCCTTGTCAACGTTACTAATTATACTCTGCATTCTTTCCAGGTACGTAGACGCTTGCGGAATACGCTAGCGTGAGTACATAATAGATTTTCGTCGGTATACCTGCATACAGTATGAGTACATTGTAAATACCTTATGAGTACATTGTAACTACACTTGAGTACACTATTTATCAGCACATCGTGGGAGTGTTAGAAGGACATTCTGGGCACATGGAAATTACATAGTAAGTTCACAAGAGTGCTTTGTTAACACTGTGAGTACTGGGTAAGTACTTAGTATGAAGTAGGCCGTTATTAGTAGGCCTAATTAGCAGTACATTGAATACATTAGTTTAAATGTATATGTTTGTACATTAGGAGTGTAATGTGAGTAGATCGTTTGAGTGCAAGTTTACTGTAACTAGTTCGTTAGAGCATAAGTTTGCATAACTAGTTCGTTAGTGCGTGAGTGTACCATGACTAGTTCGTTAGTGCGTGAGTGTACCATGACTAGTTCGTTAGTGCGTGAGTGTACCATGACTAGTTCGTTAGTGCGTGAGTGTACCATGACTAGTTCGTTAGTGAACTATTATTAGTTCACTAACGAACAATTATTAGTACACTAAGTGTCCATTATGAACATGTTCATAGAATACCACAGGTGAACCTTGCTCTCTCTCTCCCCCCCCACTCCTCCCCCTTCCCCGGTCCACTTAAGTAATACATCTTATGTCCGTTATGGTCCCCAACGTTCAAAATAAAGGGTACTATGAAAATTAGCGGCTCGCAAACATCAACGTTTTCTGTGCATCGGTAGGGTGAGAGATTTGCTACTTTGCTTGAGTTCGGACGTTTCTGGTTAGATTGTAACAAGAGAACAGTACATAGTAGAACAACATGCTCACCATAACAGCATGAACAAGCCACGTGCGCACGGTTAGTAGAACAACATGTTCACCATAACAGCATGAACAAGCCACGTGCGCACGGTTAGTAGAACAACATGTTCATCATAACAGCATGAACAAGCCACGTGCGCACGGTTAGTAGAACAACATGTTCACCATAACAGCATGAACAAACCACGTGCGCACGGGTTTTTCTAGCACTTTTTAGTTTGTACGTTGGGGAAAATCAGGAGAACGCGTTGGACCTTGACTAGGCTTGTCAACCGTTTGAAACGTCGCACTTTCCAAGTTATTTTACAAATTTTGACTAGTTGACGACGGGAGCCGGTCGGCCGAGCGGACAGCACACTGGACTTGTGATCCTGTGGTCCCGGGTTCGATCCCGGGACCACGATCCCGGCGAGAAACAATGGGCAGAGTTTCTTTCACCCTATGCCCCTGTTACCTAGCAGTAAAATAGGTACCTGGGTGTTAGTCAGCTGTCACGGGCGGCTTCCTGGGGGTGGAGGCCTGGTCGAGGACCGGGTCACGGGGACACTAAAGCCCCGAAATCATCTCAAGATAAAAAGATAGTTTGTAGAGAGTAAACTTGGTAACATTTTCTCTACAAATGTTAATTTGATTTAGACTACTTCAGACAAGTCATTATTATAACGATTTGTATAAGTCGCTATGAATTAAGATTTTATTTCTAGTTCTAAATTTGTTATTGACAGATTAAAATATCAACTATAATAATAACTGTGTTGTATACACTTCAGTACGTTGGAAAATGGACGGGAATAAAGCATTTTAATCACAATAAATTAGGTTCATAGACATGAACCTCAGACAGATAAGTTGTATATAATGGAAATGTTTATTTTGCGAAGGACTAGAAGGCGTGAGTGAAAACTTGAAACTGGGATGAGTTGAGGGATGTGGAAACAACTTCTTCAGTGTAGGAGGAATCAGAAAGTGAAGTGAGCTAAAAGGTAATATAGGTGTGGCTAAATCATAGTTTCAAGAATTAGTACGATAAAAAGAGGATCGGAAGCCGTTGATGTAGTCGTCTGTAACTCTGGCGTCCGAATTATTATATGGCCCCCATGAGCTGATAGTTGACCTGCAGGCATGATGAACACACACACACACACATACACAGAAAGGAATTCTATAGGGCGCCGGTGGACACGTAGTCCTGTAGCCTGGGTTAGATTCTGGGCGCCGGCGAGAAACAAAAATGGGCAGTTTCTTTCACCTTGACCCTGTTGCCTAGCAGTAAATAGGTACCTGGGAGTTAGACAGCTGTTACGGGCTGCTTCCTCTGTGTATGTGTGTGTGTGTGTGTGTGTGTGTGTGTGTGTGTGTGAAAAAATTAGTTAACAGTTAGTAACAGTTGATTGATTGACAGTTGAGAGGCGGGGCGAAAGAGTCGAACTCAAACCCTGCAAGCACAACTAGGTGAATACACACACACCCACGCACGCGCGCGCACGAGAGTTTTTTTTTTTAACTCGCTTGGCGGTATCAGTGTTGATAGTCAGGTGGGTTGTGAAATAATAAAAGTAAAGTGTTATTTTTCAATTTCAAGAACAAGAGGTCACAGATTCAAGCTAAGGAAACAAAGGTGTCGAAAAAATATTAGAAAGCTTTGTTTTGCAGGTAGACGGTTGGAACAAGTTAAGTTAGGAGGTGGTGGAGGTGGAGACCAAAACCGTCAGTAATTTCAAGGCGTTAAACGACAAAGAGTACTGGGAAGACGGGATACCAAGAGCGTAGCTCTCATCCTGTAACTACACTTAGGTAACAACTACACATTACACGCATGCTATCCTTCAGGAACTTTGACAAGATTCCTTTTGAGAGCTGTATACATTCTTTGAGAGATCCATTATTGAGTATGCTGTCCCAGCATGGAACCCCTACCTCCTTCTTGAGGTTATCTTGAGATGATTTCGGGGCTTTTTAGTGTCCCCGCGGCCCGGTCCTCGACCAGGCTTCCACCCCCAGGAAGCAGCCCGTGACAGCTGACTAACACCCAGGTACCTATTTTACTGCTAGGTAACAGGGGCATAGGGTGAAAGAAACTCTGCCCATTGTTTCTCGCCGGCGCCTGGGATCGAACCCAGGACCACAGGATCACAAGCCCAGCGTGCTGTCCGCTCGGCCGACCGGCTCCCTAAAGAAACAAAACAAACAGAAAGTCCAAAATGCATGCAACAAGGCTCGCTCCCGAACTAAAGGGAACGACTGAGGGAACTGGACCTCACTTCACTGCAGGAAAGAAGGAACAGGGAAACGGACAAGATACTGAGGGAGAAAGACAAATTAGATATAGATGCAATGTTCAGTTTAAGGAACAGTAGAACGAGAGGACATAATTGAAAACTGGAAAGACAGACGAGTTAAAAAGATATCACGAGCTTTTTCCAGTCTCAAGAGTCGTAAATATGTCTTCCTCAAGAAGACTCTTGAAGTCTCAAGAGTCTTCCTCGTGTAGTCGAACGGACTACACGAGGAAGTTGTCGGAGCCAATTCTATGCATAGCTTTAAAAGTAAATATGATGAAAAAAAAACGTGAAAAAAGTCACTGCAATGAACTAATGATGTTGAAAAGGCAGGGCTTAAGAGCAGACGCTCGACCCTGCAATAAGCAGAGTACAACTAGGTGAGTACAAGCACTCGGTGTTTGACGTAATTGTGTGGATGAATCACTTCACCTCGTGTAAACTAGACCGCTATATCCCACCCTTCACAATTAATTTTAATACTATCCAATGTGTTTTTAATTTTCATTAGGATATATGATGGCGTCCGTATTAGAGCTTACGCATTATATTGTGCAAAACACAGCCGTGAAAATAACTGAATATATATATTTTTTAGATTGCGTTGTTTATTGAAATGGATTAAAACATTTTGGATGCATTTTATGTTTTGGGGGGTGTCGGTATGTATGTTGTGTACTGCACACGTTACATTTTTGGATGTATAGACATTCGTTACATCTGTACATGTGTATATTTATTTTGTACTTTGCAGGGTGTAGAAAAGTCTTGTATGTGGTGCACAGATGTGTGTGCACAAGGGTGAACAAGAAGTCAAGGGTGTACAGGAGTCTTGTATGTGGTATGATAACGTTAATGAGTATGATATGTGTATTATTATGGGGGAGGGGGGGGGGTTGCAATACTTCTTTGTTGTATGTCGTACATCGGGATTTACGCTTTATTCTTTGTGCATCTTATATATAGATGCGAGACTAATACAAGTGGTCAGCAATTCGAATGCACTGAAGGAAGAAGTAGTGGAAGCCACCTCCATTCACAACTTCAAGAGCCTTTACTTTTGCTGTCCTGATCTGTGGCCACACATTAGCTGGAGCGAAATTCAGGTAAAACTAGTCCTAAATAAATTAGCAGAGGTATGGTCAAATAAACATAAACGATCTGATTATTAGGCAAGAAGAGTGTTACCTAGTACGATTCTGGCTATTACGTTCGACGTATATGACCACAAGCCCCAAAAGATCACAAGCAGGCCCACTGGGATAGCCCCATAATGGAAAAGACTGCCACAACAATGCCAACAACAAAATCCCCACGCCGGGGATTTTTTATTTGCTGTGCCCAATGCAGCCCTGGGAACTCGCCTCAATCATGAAGGTCTCCGCATTGGAGTTGCCCTTTGCCTTGCCGCCCCCATCCTCACCGAACATAGGTGCATCTGCGGAACTGTGATGGCAGACCAATATTGCCGTCATGGTCTGGTATGTTGTAAATCATGGGGTAAGAATGCAAGACATGAAGAAGTCAATGGCATCATCAAGAGGAGCCTCGCCACAGCCAGCTGCCCAGCACAAAGAGAACCACACTTATTCAGACTCAACGAACCTCTGAAGCGCCCAGATGGGGTCACCTTGCTTCCTTGGAAGGATGGTAAGCAAGTGGTGTGGGACTACACACACTTCCTCACTGTCCAGTACCTACCTCCTCCACAGCACATGCGAAGGGGGCGGCGCTGCTTCTTTCAGGGAATCGCAGAAAATTATCAAATACAGATATCTGGCACACTGCTACAGCTTTGTTCCGATTGGTTCGGAAACTGTCAGTTCGTGGAGAAAATGTGCATTGAAGTGCCTAAAGGAATTGGGGGGAATAAATTGATCGGCCCTGCAAAAGACCAGAGAGCAAAAAGTTTCTTGTTACAGCGCCTCAGTGTCGTGATTCAGAGGGGAAATGCCTGTTGCGTCTTGGGCTCGAGTCCAACTTCGGAGGAATTCGAAGAAGTGTTTGAATGGCAACAATGATCGGATCAGTCCGTGACTTTTATCATGTTTCCCATTGTCGTGTTTTTTATTTTACTTGTATTGGTTGTGTTGTGTATGTATTAAGACCACATCTTGTAATCATATAATCTTGTACAATAAATAAGGAGGTGGTAGGAGAAGACGATATGTGCCAGTGCACAAGCGAGCCTGATAAGGCTTTCCCGGGTGCTGCATATCGCCTTTCTCGAGGCTTATGGGTCCCTACAATCAACCATGTATATATATTTATATATATATATATATATATATATATATATATATATATATATATATATATATACACACATACACACACACAAACGTTCGCACAGCCACCCACATTGATGAACCAGCCTTCCTGTTCTCGGCAGCATCTGACAACCTAGTGAAGGAAATCCTACCGGATTACCTAGTCCAGTTGGCAGGGGTACACTATCCCAGTTTTATACTCCGCACCGCTAAGTGGGTTTCTCTGGCAACCCCACCACTCAAACCACCTCCATCTAAATCCAACAAGCAATCCAGCTTGGAAGCCCCATCATAGACTGAGCATCTGCAGTGTGTCTAGACGCTGCAACACTACCACTGCTGCTCGCCGCACAGTAGTGGCAGCTCCCCATGCTGGTGGCGTCCTATTAGCAATCACCATGTCAGCAACGACCACATATCTCATTGCAGACCCTACGAACTGCAGTTGTTCACAGCCTTCCGGCCCTGATCGTGTCTGAATATAGGTGTGCTTGCGACGAGGTGTGGGATTGGTACGGCCAGCATGGCTCGCTCTGCCGAAATACAAGGGGTATGGCACTCGCCACGGTGATGATTGATTGTTGCTGCCGGAGGCGGCTAGTTTATTGTGCATCCCATGTGCGCTCATCCTGTGAGAGGTAGCGCAAAAGTGAATTACAAAGGGCACAAAATTATCTTTATCAGACCCAGTGAAGGTAATGATGTATCCGGTAGAGAGTGAGCCCCCCTTACCTAATACCTCACAACTCTGCCAATCCTGCTGGTCTCCCAGAATGAGTCAGTGCACTCCTGGAAGAATAGTAGACGGTGGGTGAGGGAGTACACACATACTTATCAACCTTGACTAACACCAAACTACGTTGACTTCATTGTTGGACATCCCGCTGCCACTCCGGACACAAACGGTCCTCTTACAAAATTACGTCTGGATTTGGTCGTTTGCCCTTATGGCCGAAAATGGACGTAATTTGAAAATGAAAACAAATTTAAAATAAGTCTCGGATTTTTTTTTCCAAAACAGTAAGTTAAGGGTCCTCTGGTAGGTTAGGAGGGCAGGAAATTCTCCTAAAGTTTCAAAACATCATGAAAAACGGTAATTGAATGTTTCCTCTTCTAACCTAACCGAGTAAGCTGGACGACTCGAACAGAAATCGGGACAGTGCATAACTTTCGTCAGCCGATTTCATTTAAAAGTACGTCCATTTTTGGCCATAATGCGCATATGCGCGAAAAGCAACGTTATTTTTAAGAGGACGGGTTGCTTTGACATACTTGGTGCCTTGGGTTAAAGTAGTTCTAATTTATTGGACGATTTAGGTTCTAAGCTCGTAACAAGAATAGGCCCTAGAGCTGTCAGCTTCTTTTATCAGTACCTCAGCGTAGCAATAGAGGGGAAACCGCTGTATTCATGGTTCTTGTCCGCTGTGCAAGGCGCTTGAAGAACTCGTCAGTCTGTGACAACAAACTTTGTTCCTTCTATGTAACTATTGTTATAACCCGTCTTCTGTAATAAAATATATAAAATAAAAAAAATAAAAGTTGGTGGTACTAGAAGAAAATATGCAAGTACACGCGGAAACCCCGCAAGACTCCGCGGGTGTTGCACAGCCTCTTCTTGGAGGCTGAGGGTCCCTGCAAAGACAAGCAAAGGTGGTACCTCATATATATATATATATATATATATATATATATATATATATATATATATATATATATATATATATATATATATATATATAATATAATGTGTAATATTATATGTGTGTGTGTGTGTGTATGTACTCACCAAGTTGTGTTTGCGGGAGGTTGAGCTTTGACTCTTTGGTCCCGCCTCTGAACCGTCAATCTACTAGTATATAGATTCCTGATCTTCTAGAGCTCTGTCATATTTACATTTGAAACTGTGTAAGGAGTCAGCCTCCGTAACATCACTACTCTGACACTGATAAAGTTCTTTCTAATGTCTCTGTGGCTCATTTGAGTACACAGCTTCCACCTGTGTCCCCTTTGTGCGTGTATCACCCGTCTTAAATAATCCATCTTTGTCTACCCTGTCAATCCCCCCTGAGAATTGTGTATGTGGAGATCATGTCTCCCCGAACTCTTCTGTCTTTCAGTGTGTGTCTGTGTGCGTGTATTTAAATTAGTAAGTACGTGGTCCATTTCTGGTCCCCCCAAGACGAGAGCAAGAGAAGCAACACTGTGCCTCTCAAGATGTGAACTTTGTGAATAAAGACAAGACAAGGCGCCAGCTCTGGAAGGACGGCCCTAACACACTTCCTCACCACAAAATATAGCAACTCTGGAGCCATTCGTCAACCTACATGACTGGCCATACTTAGTCGGCCACACCACCCCGCGCTCACTCTCCATTCACTAACCTATATTCCTTGTTGCACAGTTGCACATATATATATATATATATATATATATATATATATATATATATATATATATATATATATATATATATATATATATATATATATATATATATATGTCACACTAAGAACAAACACTGCATCTCTTGGCGACCTTGATAAATACAATTAAATCAGGGCTGCGACTATGATGGATCGTGGTGGTAGAGAGTGTAGTCTTGAGGGAACATTATGTCAACGCCGTACAGGAGGATTTAGACGGATGTGAGAGGAGGCGAGAGAAAATGGCTGCTTTATAATGTGTGTTTATATGTTACCTTACGGCGGGAGCGATCTGGTGGCAGGCCAAGCGGAGAGGTAAATGACACGGAAAGATGCTGCTGCTGCTGCTGGTGGTGATGATGATCACGGGATGAAGCAGAGGGATGCTGGGAGGACGGGGTGGTGTAGTGGTTGTGTGGTGTGGTGGTGGTTGTGTGGTGTGGTGGTGGTTGTGTGGTGTGGTGGTTGTGTGGTGTGGTGGTTGTGTGGTGTGGTGGTTGTGTGGTGTGGTGGTGGGTGTGTGGTGTAGTGGTTGTGTGGTGTGGTGGTGGGTGTGTGGTGTGGTGGTGGGTGTGTGGTGTGGTGGGGGTTGTGTGGTGTGGTGGTGGGTGTGTGGTGTAGTGGTTGTGTGGTGTGGTGGTGGGTGTGTGGTGTGGTGGTGGGTGTGTGGTGTGGTGGGGGTTGTGTGGTGTGGTGTGGTTGTGGTTGCGTGGTAGTGGTTATTGTTGTGGTGTGGTGGTGGTTATGGTTGTGATGTGGTTGGGTAGTGTGGGGGGGGGGTTGTAGTGTGCTGAGGTGAACATGTCTGCCATATTACCGTTGAGGACGGCCATTGTGTTAATAGTGTTGATGGTGAGAATAGTGTTTATAGGAACATATAATAGTTGTGATGAGGCTGTGGCAGTAACGATGGCAACGGCGACGATAGTGACTTCATACATAAGGTGCCAACAACAACAGTCAGAGTGTGGGTGACATAAAGTGTCCACCCGTCCACGGAAGACACTGCAATAGCTCAGACCTCACCCTCCCCCCCCCCCCCCCACACACACACACACACACACACACACACACACACACACACACACACACACACACACACACACACACACACACACACACACACACACACACTTGCCTCTTGTCTAGACTTGGGAGAAACGAAGTATAAAGACTTGCAGTCGTGCAAGTGGGGGGCGGAGGAGATCAGCATCTTCCTCTCCCTCCGTCCCTTCCTCTCTCTCCCTCCGTCCCTCCCTCTCTCTCTCCTTCCCTCCCTCCCTCCCTCTCTCTCTCTCATTGACGCAACTTCGCCACGAAGAACAAGTCGCACATTGATCACATTTTTTGGTGAGTGGATATGGTGAAGAGTGTGTGCTACGCTTCCTTCATAGAAGCGAGACTATGTTAAGGACAGGGTTTGTGCACAAGGTTTGTGCTCAGTATTCGTCCACGCACACACACACACACACACACACACACACACACACACACACACACACACACACACACACACACACCTAACTGATGGGGCCTCGCGGCTGAGTGAACAGCGCTCTGGAGTCGTAGTCATAAGGGCCCGGATCCAAATATGTGTAGTAGACATACTAGAGGAAAAATAAATTGGTTAGAAAGGTGTGGTGCAAGAGCTAATAACTCTTATCTGATTCTTCAGATACAAATAATACAAAACAAATACAAAATACATATATACATGCATGTGTGTGTGTATATATATATCCCATACCTAGTAGTGCGCAAGAACGCACTACTTGGCCTAGTATGCAAGACCCAATTTGCCTAACAAGCAAAGTGATTTTCGCTATTTTCAAATATTTCTTTTAATATTGGTTTATGATAATTCATATTATTATATTATATTAATAACATGAATTATTGACTTAGATTACGTTTTATCAAATTTCTGTTAGTTTTAACTTAAAAAAATTAAATATATATTATATATAAATATTTTCATATATAATGGAAAGCTTTATAATTCCATAAGAATTTTTGTAATATATAATTTCAGTAAATATATAATCTTCCTCGGGTGTTGCATCGTCTTCGAGGCTTCATGTCCCTAATATATATATATATATATATCGCAAAAGATAGTATTGATTCTACATAAACATCCTAAAATATGTCATAACATTTCAGATATACGGAATTATAAACTGATCGAAGAAAAGATACAATAATTACATAGTTCAAATATTTAAATTGGTAAATGGATAACATCACTTAATATGTTAATTACGTTATTGAAAATTGGGCATAATATTGAGTGTGTGTAAATTATATGTGATTTCTCACCAGCCAAACGTTCCGAGTCTGTGAGGGAAGAGGGGAGGGAGCGAGACAAAAAAATGTGATGAGGGAGTGAGAGTAAGGGAAGAGTGAGGGGTAAAGGGAGAGTGTGAGCAAAGAGAGAGTGAGAGTAAGGGGACAGTGAAAGTAAGGAGAGAGAGAAAGCGATAGTCAATTAAACTGAGATATTTTCGTAAAGTGGTAGCCAGATACGATGCGTTTTTATAATTTATATATGTATTGTACCTAATAGCCAGGACGCACTACTTGGCTTACTATACAAGGCCCGATTTGCCTAATAAGCCAAGTTTTCCTTTAATTATATATTTTTCAGTTTTTTTATGAAATAATACAGCTTTCCATTACATTATATATAAGAGTTCATTTTTTTAATTTGAGTTAATATCACCGTAGAAATATGACCAAACCTAACCTATCCTATCTAACCTAACCTAATCTAACCAACCTAGGCCTAATTCACGCTGTCCGAGGCCAAATATATCACATATATGTCTGATATATATGCGTATAGGCCTAGGAATATTTGTTGGGTTTTTGGCTTTATTTCTTCTGCGTTCCTGGAAAAAGTAGTACAAAATGGGTGTACAGACTGGGGCTTCATTACTACATAGTGGTACTATCGACCGCACAGTTACAAAAGGTACTATCAAAACAGAAGGGTGGGTGGGAATAATAGGGGTGGTTTGACCCTCAAAAGTAGACTTCGTGGTACATTAGACTGGATCATGCCGTGCTGGTACTATTGCTATCCTTGTAGGGGTATCCTACAAGGATGTCCCTACAATGGTAGGGATATCCTACAAGGATGTCCCTACAATGGTAGGGATATCCTACAAGGATGTCCCTACAAGGGTAGGGATATCCTACAAGGATGTCCCTACAAGGGTAGGGATATCCTACAAGGATGTCCCTACAATGGTAGGGATATCCTACAAGGATGTCCCTACCCTTGTAGGGATATCCTACAAGGATGTCCCTACCCTTGTAGGGATATCCTACAAGGATGTCCCTACAATGGTAGGGATATCCTACAAGGATGTCCCTACAATGGTAGGGATATCCTACAAGGATGTCCCCTACTCTTGTAGGGACATCATCTGGGCTAATTATTTCCTTCTTTATTTCTGTTTTTGGGTTCTTATGTCTCTATAGTCGCTTGTATTTGTGTGTGTCTTTGACAGTTTCAGTAAAAAATTATGGCATGGATATTTTTTGGACATTTGACATTTTTAACATTTAATATTTGTTATTATTTTGAATGACTAAATATCATATTTCATGTTAGGCTACATTCTTAAAAACACAAGGTGGAGCTGCAGCCATTAGTAGACCAGCACGCCGGTCGGCCGAGCGGACAGCACGCGGGACTTGTGATCCTGTGGTCCTGGGTTCGATCCCAGGCGCCGGCGAGAAACAATGGGCAGAGTTTCTTTCAACCTATGCCCCTGCTACCTAGCAGTAAAGTAGGTACCTGGGTGTTAGTCAGCTGTCACGGGCTGCTTCCTGGGGGTGGAGGCCTGGTCGAGGACCGGTCCGCGGGGACACTAAAAGCCCCGAAATCATCTCAAGATAACTTCAAGATAACCATCATATGGTTAGCTGCCTTAATTACTCGATCTTGCATTTGTTGAGAGTGTATGTTCTAAATGTGAGTAAGCCGATGAGTGAATGAATGTTCATGGATGTTCCTGAGACTGATGATTAATGAAGATTAAGCCACCCAAAAGGTGGCACGGGCATGAATAGCCCGTAAGTGGTGGCCCTTTTGAGCCATCACCAGTATCAATAGATGATACTGGAGATCTGTGGTGGTGCGACTACACCCTGCGTGACGGGAGATGTCTCCCGGACCAAATGGTGACCAAATGGTGTGATGTTCCTGAGGGTTGCACAGTCTGCATGAATCCGTGTTCGTTGTGCATCTTGTGTTATAATTGCTGTCGTCTGGTTGTCCACAAACTTGGGCCAGGTAAGAAAATTTGAGAATATTTACCCAAGACATAACAATGAAACCGTCGACATCCCTCTTGTTGTTGAAGTCTGCAAAATGTGCAGATCCAATAGGGACGGGTCGAGGCTGGAGAAGAGTTACCTTAAGCGGTTCTCAGTCTTGTCCAGTAGCTGGAGAAAAGATGATGGCCAGACAATCCTAGAGAATGGTGCATAATCAAGAGAAAAGTGTGTGCTTCATATAAAGTTTTGCAACTGTTGCTGTCGAGCAGCCATGAGATGCACTTTAGTGCTGTAAGTTTCTTGGCTGCCTTGCTTGTCTGGCTCAGCCCGTGGCTCTTCATTGGTACACCGAAGAATTAGACTTTTCTCCCAGAATGTCCACATTTGAGCACTAAGTTTCTCCCAGTCAGTCTTAACGTTGTTGTAGTTGCTGTATCACAGTCAGGTTATCAACGTCGTCTATGATCTCTCTCTCTCTCTCTCTCTCTCTCTCTCTCTCTCTCTCTCTCTCTCTCTCTCTCTCTCTCTCTCTCTCTCTCTCTCTCTCTCTCTCTCTCTCTCTCTCTCTCTCTCTCTCTCTCTCTCTCTCTCTCTCCCTCTCTCTCTCCCTCTCTCTCTCCCTCTCTCTCTCCCTCTCTCTCTCCCTCTCTCTCTCCCTCTCTCTCTCCCTCTCTCTCTCCCCCTCTCTCTCCCCCTCTCTCTCCCCCTCTCTCTCTCTCTCTCTCTCTCTCTCTCTCTCTCTCTCTCTCTCTCTCTCTCTCTCTCTCTCTCTCTCTCTCTCTCTCTCTCTCTCTCTCTCTCTCTCCCCCCCTCTTTCTCTCCCTCTCTCTCTCCCTCTCTCTCTCCCTCTCTCTCTCCCTCTCTCTCTCTCTCTCTCTCTCTCTCTCTCTCTCTCTCTCTCTCTCTCTCTCTCTC